>NC_073358.2:42942500-43242500 GCF_027580225.2 Misgurnus anguillicaudatus
TGATCTAGACAGAGTTCATAAATGTTTCATTGACATGGATTCATAATTTTATAATGGCTCCTAAATTATGCCTACACTTTAGCTTTCATGTCAGGTTTGTTTTCAATTCAATAAGTGTAATTAGTTTGCCCTAAGCCTGGGGAAAAGGACTTGTTTAACACCCAGCAATGTGCTTGCCAATCCATCTGCAAGAAAGAACCAAACACTTACTGACTACCCAAGATAGCAGTATCTCCCTCAATAACATCTGTTTTGTACAGAAGAAAAAAATCACACAGCATATCACTGGTGAAACGTTTTCAAGACACATTTGATAAGAGTTGCAAAGTTCGGGAATTTTGGAAATATTTAATTAAGAACTCAAAAGGAAATTATTCCTGAATTTGGGGTAATTTATAAAAACCATCACCCTCCTCGACAAAAGACCCTCTTTATCTGCATGCCACAATTCCCATATAATCCAGTGTAATTTCTATGGAAAGTTTTCATAATTCCCAGAATTTCGCAATCCTACATTTGATGCGCATTCGACTGACCAACTACTCCTATAATTGACCTATGGCTAAGCCACGCCCCCTCCACTCACTCGGACAAACAATCAACATTCGATGATAGGCACTATGGCAGCTGTCACAGTAGGAGACATTTCACAGGAGACAATTGATGATTTTGGAGACAAAAAGACTATATGAAGAGTTTCGTTGCAAAACGAGATAAATCCATTTTTTAACATTTTTGTCAAAACATGTTTATTATTATGTAATCATGTTATTATTTTGTTTTACGGTGCTACTTAGCTGTATTTTTTAAGTTATGAAGGTTTAAATCAAAACAAACCAACTGCAGTTGCATTGATATTAATTGGAATGCACAACCAAAAAACGCGATTTCTGAACAATTAAAAAAATGGTGGTTATCTCGTTTTGCAACGAAACTCTTCATATATCATCTCAAAGTCACCAAAAGGGCTTTAACTATGCATTGGAGGCTTATATTAAAGGAATAGTCCATTTTCTTAAAAGAAAAATCCAGATAATTTACTCACCACCATAGCATCCAAAATGTTGATGTCTTTCTTTGTTCAGTTGAGAAGAAATTATGTTTTTTGAGGAAAACATTGCAGGATTTTTCTCATTTTAATGGACTTTAATAGAGCCCAACATTTAATACTTAACTCAGCGCTTAACAGTTTTTTTCAACCGAGTTTCAAAGGACTATAAACAATCCAAAACAAGGCATAAGGGTCTTATCTAGCGAAACGATTGTCATTTTTGACAAGAAAAATAAAAAATATGCACTTTTAAACCACAACTTCTCGTCTAGATCCGGTCGTGATGCGCCAGCGTGACCCCACGCAATACGTCACGACGTCAAGAGGTCACAGAGGACGAACGCGAAACTCCGCCCTAGTGTTTACAAGTGTGTTGAAAGTGGACCGTTCCTACGTTGTTGTATGTCAACAAGTTGTGGTTTAAAAGAGCATATTTTTTATTTTTCTTGTCAAAAATGACAATCGTTTCCATTAAAATGAGAAAAATCCTGCAATGTTTTCCTCAAAAAACACAATTTCTTCTCGACTGAACAGAGAAAGACATCAACATTTTGGATGACATGGTGGTGAGTAAATTATCTGGATTTTTCTTTTAAGAAAATTGAATTTTCCTTTAATAATTTTATTGTTGAGAAGTTTGATGAAAAGCTTCAGCTTCAGGCAAAAATTTACAGGTCACAGTGTAAACGCAATAAAACGCATCTCGTTGCCATCATGATCAAATTAAATGTGGTCTAAGTTGCATACGTTTTCAGGGCAAGCCTTTTTACCATCTTTACCAAGAGTATCTCTCCATTAGTTTGGTGCTACAGTATTTACATGAATCATTCAGCACAACATTGCTATAACAAATAACATTTGTTATCTCGGTTATTTACAGATACGTTAATGAAGCTAAGTGACATGATGTACAACGCAGCTAGAAGCTAACGTTAACGTTTTCTAATGTTAAAGATAACATTCAAATATGTTGTTGACATAGCTTAGAACAGATGTAGACATCCTTCTTTAATTTATCCATGTTTAGTTGGTGTTGTGGTCTACCGCATAACTTAATCCAGAGCACACACTTAACGTTATCTCTGTTGAGATAGTAAAGAGTAAAAAATACACAACGTTGCCCTGCCTCTCAGGATACCTAGTGTCGGAGTTGCATGTACCCCATGCACACCGTTTGACCATTTTAAACTTAAAATGACAATACAAAATATATAAAAACGAATGAAAACTGACTATCTGCAATGCATTTCAATGGACTTGGAAGCAGAGAATGTCCGAGCGCACTGTGATTGGCTCATCACGTTTGGGGGCGTGGCTTAGCCATAGGTCAATTACTTTTTAATGGAATTAAATACACCACTACCTTACTAATAAGTTACTGAAATCACAAAAAACTATGCATATCAGTGAGACACAAAAAAAGTAAATGGCTTTGGGCTCCAAACTCATGTACCTGGATTAAAATCATCCTCAGAAAATGTTGACATGGTCACCATACTGAGGTGTCTTCTGGACTCTCTTTTCTCCCTCAGGATCTGCTGGAAACTCCTGAGGCACTTCAGACGACGTGCATCTCTCTGACTAAGCTCTGCTTCACTACTACCAACTTCAGAAGACGACTCGGTAGGAGTCTCTGTTTCTTCTGCTAGGGTTCTCTGTTCCTCTTCACCTCCTAGTTCCTCATGTGAAAGAGAATGTGGGACAATATCTGTGCAGTCAGCACTTGTGAGATGTTCAGATGTATCAGATGTATTACTCGTGGGTCGGTCCATCTCTGATGATTTTGGATGCTCTGAATCCTCAACATTACGCTGGTGAGGAGAGTTATCGCTCTGTCCTACATTCTCAGATTCTGGCTTTTCTTGAGTAGATATGTAATCAGGTATATCTACAAAGCCATGGTCTGTATTTGTGGATTGATGTTGCTCGGAATATAGAGTTTGTGAAGTCTTCACACAGGATGCCTGTTTTTGAGATGCCTCTCCATTTGGCGTTCTGATATTAGGGACATTTACTGCTTTTTGCCTCCCACATGTGGATATGGGGGGATTGACCTCTCCAGGCAAAGCACAATTAGTTCCATCTAGCTTCTTTATTGCTCCCCGCATAGCACTTTTAAAGTCAAGAACTGCTCTGCCAAACTTTTTTACGTTAAAGGCTACATTACTGGCATGAATAGATTCAGACTCGAAATCAGGGACATTACAGAGTAAAGTGCCTTCATATAGAAGGTTCCTGTCAGTTATTGATGTTTTACAGGAATGCTCAACAACCCCACATTTTATTGACTCACTTTTAAAACCAATATTAACTGGGCATTTATCAGACAAGGAAGATTCACAGACATCTGCTTTAAATCCAGTTGGGTTGTTATTTAGACTCAATGATTGCTCATTGACCTTTTCGTTTTCATACATGGCAGCAGTATAATAAACAGAGCTCTGAGGACAGACCTTGGTGCGATTATGGCAATCCAATCCAGGCTCTCCTGGGAGCATATCATCATCGTAGTGCTTCAATGTCTTCCAATTCTCTGTACTGCAAGTACTAAAAGGGGAGTTGCAGTGCTTTCCAGATAGGATGGATAGCTGATCTGAGATGTTGACGGTACTCGCAGCTCTCAATTCGTCCCAGTTACCCACTTCACCTGTGCAGCACTCCGCCTCTTCAAAACTTCCTTGTCTGCAGCAAATATCTTCTTCACTCCATCCAATCTCTCCACTTCCAAAGTGTTTTAAAGCCACTGGGTTCCAGCTCTGACTTTTAATCCCAGTGCTGCCATGCCCAAGGGTCACCTTTTCTGGATCAGACTCGGACTTGGAACTTTGACCTGAAGAGGGTGAGCTAGTGCTTGGACAGTCTTGTCCATCCTGGCGCTCAAGGTAACCAAAGCTTAGTTTCCTTCTCCCTGTACCTTGATGTGCTTCTGACCTCTGATCAGATGCTTCATGTGCAAATAGAATTTGTTCACTGCATTCAGTTTCAGCATCAGCAAATGTGGACTGGGAACTTACTGACTGACATACACCCCCAAATGCAAGCCCCTGGCTTGGCAATTTCTTGCATTTTCTATCAAGAACTTTATATTCAGAGAGTATATTAGCACAGCTACTAGAGGATTCAACCATGTAAGGCTTAGAACAGCTTTGGGTAAAGGTATTGTTTGATTTGTGATGATGGGAGGTACCATCAGTTCCACCAGTTGCCCCAGGCCAGGTCTCCACACCAGATTTTGTTCCAGATCTCATGCCTTCAATCTCCATTAGGACAGCATCCACACAGCTGGACACCTCTTCAACAGAACCACGTACAGATGACAAGTACTCTCTTAAGTCTGAAATCTCCTCTTGAATTTTGTTGATCCCTCGCAATTCCTTTATGATGTGTTCAATGATAGCACTTGATTCTTCCTCTTGATAGTCCTCATTATTCCCCTCCAAAATTTTATCCTGAATTGTCATATTAAACCTGTATAGCAAAGAGTCTGTCTGTCTCTTAGACTCCCCACCAAGTCCCCCCCCTGGTGAGATTTGGTTCTGACTACTGTTGTGCTGCAAAGTACAAGGAATCTTAATTCCTCCCTCTTGATTTAGCTCCACCTCCCCAATGCAAGGTGCTTCAGAAACTGCTCCACGAACATGCCCATTTGGAACCTGAGGTGAAAAGCAAACCTCTGCTGAATCTAATTCTCTCCTGTAGCAATTCTGCAACTTCTCAACATCTTCTTCCCCATTTTCACCCTCTTCTTCAATTCCAGCATTGTAAAGCTCAGAATGTTGGACACTATGATCTGCAGAGCCCTGGAGGAAACGGTGAATTTTCCCACGTAACACCACAGCAACTCTGGGATTAGGCTGCCTCCTTTTTGGCACCCCAGTTTTCTTTTTGGGTCTGGGATATTGAGGGACTCCTGTGCTGTCCTGTCCATTGCAGCGATTCCGTGAGAACATCTCTGATTGTTGTGGTTGAAGGGACTGGGGAGGGAGAGGCTAGCTCTCTCTGCTCTGAAGAGAGCCTCCAAAAACTCCTGAGCTGTGGAGCTGAATCACATTACACAGGGTCGAAAGAAAGCATTTGAGTAAAAGGACATGACGAATGAAGAAAAAACATGAAAAAAATAAATCCATACCAACATTAATTAAGGGAAAGTAAACCCCAGTTGATGCACTTACAAGTTCAATTTCTTGGTACGTCCCTCTCTTATCAAAGTGTTTGTACCAAATTAAAGCACATTTTGATTAATGGCAGGCAAAGTATGCATGTTATGTGTCTAAATATTGTGACAATTTGACAGCAACACCAAAATGCATTCAAATATTCACAACTGTAACTGATTATATCTTATATCTATATCTATTTCCACTGTGAAAGCCACATTTCACATCTCTTCATAATTTAAGATTAAAAGCATGTACACTTACATTAGGGTTTCTTCAAGTTTCAGAAAGTCAAATTTAAATAATTTTAAGACCTTTTTGAGGCCATTATGAATTAAATTTATCACGACAATGAAGTCAAATTTGCTCAATGGGGTTGAGGGTCTGGACTTTGAGGGGGCCAGCAAGGAAAATCACATAAATCTCCACATGCTGGCCACCACATCCACTGTGTCTTCAATATGCACTATAAACAATTAAATAGAGCCATTATGCGAAGATTTAGGTAATTTTCCTTACTGCCCCCGTCAGGGGTCCAGACCTAGACCCCATCAAGCAAATTTGGGGCAAGTAGGAAAATAAACTGCACTTGTACAATCAAATAAAAGTATTTGGTTTGAGTCATGGGATAACATTACGGATGAAGTTTTGAGGAAAATGTATTCACATTATGCCAGAGAGATGTGCTGCTGTAGTTGCTGCAAAAAGTGGACATACTAAATATTAAAGTTAAAATTGGATAAAAACAGTAACCCTCACTTCATCTGATATTTGTTGTGCTTAGTGCGACCATCATTACGAAATGAAAAAGTTATGGAGGCAAACATTTTTTCTTCAGATTTTCATATCTGTCAGGTCTTCTTACAATTTTGGCCACCACTGTATATACACAAACATACAAAGGCTCACGCATGCCACAACTATAATAGAAAGGCTCTTCAGCAGAACAATTACAGTTAAGTGGATTTGATAACAAAATAACCCCAAAAATACATGAAATTTCAAAAAAGAAACGTAAAAATACTGAGAAGCAACCATAGTTTCCTTGAAACAAAAAACATAAAAACATAAATAAGTGCAACAGATGACCAAATAGTGCACTCTCTCTAATCCATGGCAACAGCCAGCAGTAAAATGCATAAAAATATGCATACAAACTAGTGCTGGGCATTGATTAATCTAGATTAATCACATACAAAATAAAAGTTTTTTTTGCATAATATCTGAGTTTGAGCTGTGTGTAATTATTATGTATAAACAGTTTAAACACACATATATTCATGTATGTATTTAAGAAACACTTACATGTGTATATATATTTATTTATATTTTTATATATTCAATAGGATGGCTTTGAGACATTCTATGACGTTGTGCCGGTTGTGCGTATATTATATATAAATAAAAATTATATAAAAATGAAACATAATATTTACACACAGCACAAACTCATATATTATGCAAAAATACTTTTATTTTGTATGAGATTAATCTAGATTCATCTATGCCCAGCACTAATACTAACATATATAGGGTGAATTTAGGTACATTAGGTTTCACCAGTCCTCTCAATGTCAAAAAGTCTACATATATTCACCCTACATAAGGTTGCCACGGAAAATTTCAGAGAACCAAAAAGAATTTGAAATTTAATACAAAAATTGAATCCTTAATTATCTGAAATTAATGTTTTACTTATCCTAGAAATGTTCATATTGTTTTTTCTTAAGTAACAGTGTTTAAGCTGAGCTGGAGAACCATGCATGCGTAAATTAAGCAGAGAAAATGTCATGTTAGAGGAAAATCATGTGACGCAGGTACAGTAGCTATGGAAACCATGCGCTACCTGCATTAAGGTTCTCAGATTTAAAGATTTCTCCAAATACACATGGCAATTACTTGCACATATCCTGCTTTTTCCTTTGTTGATGTATTTCTATTATAGTATCTATTTTTTGTATTCTATACTGCGTTTCTCCTCACTTTACCACTACTGTTATCTGCTCCCACGCATCAGAGAGTATTACAATTTAAACGAGACGATTACACCAGCAACAACTTGTAGAGTCTTGTGGATATGAAAAAGGTGTGATTCTGGATTGAGTCGCTCTTATTATGTGACTGCTTATAGACAAGCAGACAAACAATAGTACCTGAATAAATGATACCAATTTTTTCCAAAACATTTTTGATACAACTCGAGATTATGGTTGCAAACATGTTAACTTCAACTCTTAATCCCTAACTAAACAATGGCTAACATTACATTTTTAATTACTTTTTCGTCTGTAATTTACTTAATTACTACTTAGAATGCACAGAGCTTACTGCTCGCAGCATTGCACGCTGCTTCTCGTTTTGTTTGTATGTATGTAGCATGCATGGAGCATAATAACTGCTTGCAGGTGTGATAAAAGCCAAAGGTTTCAATTTTTTTTTTTTACAAAGCTTTTAACCCTTATCATTCTGCTGTCACTACTGTACATGTGGCCTTGTTACACCTTATTATACAATTCTTCACATTAATCTCTGCAGTTCGCTTTCTTATAATCTTTTCATCCAGACAAGTCAAGTGGTGTGACCTTTTAATCAAACCTAATACATAGCCTTTAAAAAAACACTTTCTCCACATGATCCACTGACTGTCCTTGGCAGATCTATTCATCAGCCATCTACAGAAATGGATCTTTTATTTTGTGTATACTATAAACAACCCTGTCAGCATTCAGTGCACAAAAAATCCAATGAGAACAGCAACACATAACAGCTTTGGTACGAACGAGATGATTTTGAGCATCGCTTTGAGTGCTTATTGCACACAGATATTCTTAAATTGCAATCTTATTAACTTGCATTATGCAATTTCCAGGCATCGGGTGCAAGGTGCAGCTCTGCTATAATGAGAACATCAAATCAAATCTTGGAAAGATACAGTAAAGTAAACGTGATGGTAAAATAGTGTACTTAATATATTTCAAACTCAATAAGAACTGTAGTGCATTACCTCCTGCTGTATCCAAGCACTCTGTTAGCAGCGATTACAAGGTCTTATTTCAGGCGCTCAACACATGGGTCAAAACTAAACTCACTTACACATGCGAAAATACAGTGCAGCCAAAGGCAAGATCATTTTCCTTGACTCCACATTCTGCCTGCCAAAGCCAAGACTACTGATCAGTCTGTTCACAGTAGATTGTTCACGAAAAGGTCATATTATACGTACATAGAAGATTGAGAGCTTGGCATTATAGGAGACTGAAACATAGTAAATAAAGCTCAACATCTACATCCACCTCTCTGACAGCTGATCGATAAACACAACAGCTGTGATGCGGGGAGTCTTTTGCATGGACCAAGTAAAAATGTAATCTTCCATATAGAAAGTTAAATCAAATCGTGGTATTGGATCAACAACCTGTTGCCACCATATAGCATGCCAGCTGTTTACGTCTATATCTGAATTTCTTAACAAACACTAAAGAGTTTTTAAAGAGTTCACCCCCCAAATTTTTTTCCTACTAATAATATTTATGTGTCCTGTATTAAAAGTGGAGCACCAAAACAGACCCTTAATCATTCAATTCATGGTCTGATAGCTTCAGAATTATATATAATATAATTTATATATATATATATATATATATATATATATATATATATATATATATATATATATATATATATATATATATATATATATATATATATATATATATATATTTTATTTTTTTATTTATTTATTTATTTATTTATTTATTTATTTATTTATTTATTTATATATTTATATATTTATATATATATATATATATATATATATATATATATATATATATATATATATATATATATATATACACACACACATAATTTTTTGCAAACTCCTCTTTTAAATTACAGTTACAGTCCAACTTATCGACCAATTCAATTTGGCACCTTTGATAAGAGAGGGAAAGCTAAATTATTTGATTATTTCTTAACTTTACTTAATCTAAATATCACTTTGGAAAAATCAATACAGCACATTCTTGCAAGATGTGTTTAAATTTTTTTAAGAAGTAAAACATCAAACTTACCATCGAAGATACACAGATCAGTAAAACCACAGGTGTGTATATAGGCAAAAAGTGTAACTTTACCAAAACAGCGTAATTAAACACAAGAATCCATATGTCGATTTCCATGTACGAAGCCCATAAGACACGGGCTGATCAAGTTCAAGGATAAAATAAATGTCACAGTGATTATGACAGCATCTTCCATCAAGCCAAAAGCCCACATCCTCCAGACCTCCGTGCAGCTTTCACGATAATCCAACAAGTTAACTCAAAATGATAACAGTAGCTGTCGTTCTCTATTATTCACAGTTAAATAAGTCTTTGTGGTCTTGACAAGCTCCTCGCCGTCATCTTCACCGTTAAATGAACACAGACACACTGCAATTCATTCAAATCTAGAGGCAATTCTTCCTCTTAACACGCGTTTGTGTCACTCCTATCCACTCCTATCTCTCCTATATCTCCCTCCTACACTCCTCTGGCTTGTTGCTAAGAACACATCCACCCTCAGCTGTGTGTATGTACTTTTACCAATTCTTCTCTCTCTCTCTCTCTCTCACTTCACTTCTCCATCCATCTGTTACTCTCTCTTTTCCTCCCTCTTGCGGAGAATCGTGCACACTCCATCTCTCCTACAACTCGGTCTTATTTTTCTCCCTATGCAATCATCTTGTCGCTGGGTCCAATGTGTTGCAACACGCATGCCACAGATGTTTCATGTCATTTTTGGCATTGCTAAATTGTTATTATTAAAAAAAATTCTTAACCTCCTAAGACCTGGTGTGTCTACATCAAGGACATCACAGTTTTTGCTGTTTGCACCATGATACTTAATTCTGTGTAACTGGAACCTGTTACACAAACGTGGACAATTGCATGGCTTCATGTTCAAAAAAGATATTTGGTTATTATATTTATTGGTTCTTTCTAACCCCAAATAGCTGGAAGGAATGTCTGTATGTTGTGATTGGCCTGAATACCTCTGACGTCAGCCGGAAATGTGACGCTCCTTACCATGTTTGAAAGATTCGGTCACAATGCAAAGCTAATAGGAGTTAACTTGCAGGCTGTGAGTCCGAAGCGGGAGGAATTATGATAATGTCGGTCTTGTCTACATCACCAATCCTAGAAAGCAACTGTTGCCTACAATTCGTGTGTTTGTTGTAGTACAAGAAAGGAGATTTTCGTTGGAGACAATAACTCTCGTTATTGTTTACTTTGGGATTTGTATCTTTTGCATATCGTTAATGTACTAATACACACTTATACACCAAGAGAAATCTAAAATCGTGAATCGGACGATTGGTGCTGCCAGCTGATTTCTTTAAGGGCTATGTTAGTTATATGTCTTGTTTCACTCTATGGTCTTTTTCTTCTCTAATAAAAATGGATTTGGGGAAAAATATTTATGTCCACACCTAACCAACGGCAACAAAGTACCAAAGGCTGTGAAGTTTTGGGCTATGTCTGGGCTCAAAGTTGCCCTGACACACCAAACAGATGGCAGAACATATTCTGCATGTGTGATACCCGTGAGGTATTTATTACAGAATGTATTAGTGTATTTTCTGGACAATAAGTTGCACTTTTTATATTTTGGCCAGTCCTGGAAGTCAAGTGCGACTTATACGTTGAAATTATTTTACATGAACCAAGAGAAACCATTACCGTCTACAGCCGCGAGAGTCCGCTCTATGCTGCTCCTGTATTTATGTAATTCAATGAATTCAGTGATGCGGAATAAATTCTGGAACTTTTTGAACTTTTTGATTTGGCTTGTCGTGTGATTTAGCATATTCAGCCTCTCAGGTATGCTCTGTATGCTATTGTGTATCGTGTAAATGACTGTTTATGTCACTTTAACATGTACGGGCACTTATTCAGCCTGCTGTTCTGTGCTATTCTTTAGTTGAATAACTTGCTTTTCCAGATTAAATGTCTGTTCTTCGGCTTGGATTTTGTGAAATCATTTTCTAAATAAATGCGACGCATAGTCCAGTGCGACTTGTGTTTTTGTATGTTTTTTCCTCTTGCTGATGCGACTTATACTCGAGCGACTTATAGTCCGGAAAATACGGAACATGTGTTGCGTTTCACCACTATTTGGTCCCTATATGCAGTGTTCAACACTCCCTAATACCTGAGCACGGGATATCCATTGAAGTAGACTTCACTGACAAAAATCACTTATTTGGAACGCCGTAAATGTCATCAAAGAAAAGCAACCAGCAATATAACAAATAAATATTGTAATTAGGGCTGGGTATTGGCAAGGGCCTCATGGTACAATACATATCACAATACATCGGGCATGATACAACGTATCATGATATGATACAATTCGTTGCGTGCTGCGATACATTGCAAAACTTTTTTTAATCAAAAATGTAACAAAAGAGAGATGAAAGTGCTTCCACACGTCGGCTTTGAAAGCTTTCTGCCATTTTCTCACTCGCGCTAACTTCTGAGACATTGGCCGAATGGTGGTATATGACAGACAACTGGACAGTTACAACTACAGCAGCGGCGGAGGAGGTTGTTTGACGCACACAGAGTTTTAAAAATTTTAAATATCGATAGTAGACATTGAAATACCGATACAATATCGCGGAAAAATGTATCACGATAGTTTGCTGTATCGATATTTTTTTTGCACAGCCCTAATTGTAATGTCCTTTACTTTCAAATTTAAAACACATAATAAACATCTTCAAAACACGTTTCTTATAAATATAATCACAACTTGTGTTTATGATTTTGTATATTTATTTGATTATTGCAGCTATTAATTGACTATTAACAAACTTCACACATTACATGAAAATTAGAACGATCGAGGTCCACAAGCAGATATTCTCTCAGATTTTTGGGAGGGGAAAATCGGGGTAAAGTTGGGCTAAATATCCAGTAGTGTGAGACATAACATTTCTCAATTTCTAATCACCACCCTATCAAACACTTCCCTAGGTGTCAAAACTACAGATCTGGTTGATCATCCACACCTTCTAGTGCCATCACAGCTGTAGGAATATACATAGAGAGGTACAACTTTGGAGAAGTGAAAATATTTGGTGACTTTCACCCAATGTCATTTTGCAGGTCTTTGATTTTGTCCTGTTAGTATTCAGTGCATACCTCTATTAAAGAGTCAGAAACACATCCTCCTCTGCCATCTCTCTAGGGTTTTTTTTTGTTGTAGGAAGACTATTGTAATGGGCATAGTGATGAGAAGTCTGAAGGATATTAATGTCCGTCCGGTCCAGAGTATAAATAAATATATCCTGTCCTAAATTAGAAGAAAATGTAACAATGGCCTACATGTACTGGTCTGTGTTTCATATGTTATAGTTTATGCAGTCTAAACAAACAATTGTGTCTAAAACCTAGTAAAGGCTTGCCCTACTGAAAAATCCAGCTAAGACCAGCATAAGCTGGTTTTAGCTGGTTTAATGTGGTTTACGCTGGTCCTCCCAGCCTGACAAAGCTGGTCATGCTGGTGGGCCAGCTGGTCTTCCAGCCTGACCAGCTAAGTCCAGCTAGACCAGCTTAAAAAGTGACCAAAACACAGCTAGACCAGCTTCCTACACCAGCAAAACCAGCTAAAACCAAGCTGGAGACCAGCTGGAACCAGCTCACCAGCTTGTGCTGGTCTTGGCTGGATTTTTCAGTAGGGTGGTCATCACTACTTATTTCAGTTATGCAGTTACTATTAGTTTTTTAGTAGTAATTTAGTAATTAAATTAAAGCCAACACTGATGTCTTATTTCCGATAATAACCGGCATTTAGAGACAATATGTTAGTGACTTTACCACAGTTACAGTAAGTGCCTTTAGTAGGCAAAGTGAGTAATCATTCTTAAGTTGAAAAAGTCATTTATCATGTAATAAATAGTACAGAAGATGAAACTTCTGGGAAGTATGCGATGTTGTGACATTGCTCACCTTCACCGTTCAGACAAAATATGGAATTTACACAATGAGCATACAAAAAAACAAACATATACCTCTATATATCATTCCACTGTTGAAAAATCAGCCATAATCCCATGGGACAAAACTGATCCCTTCTCCTGTTCTCGAATACTTTCATGAATAAAAAAATAAATCATATGCTTAGGTCAAGGATGTCCTAACGTAAACGTTAACAAAGCTGTGATTTTTGGCACTGTTTGTACTCAACAGCAGCACTCTTATTATGCAAAAAGGTTGTTTGATGTACAGATGGAGGCTTGGATTAAAATCTTGCCTGCCAAGTAGCTTTTAGACAGACTGCTTAGCATAAAACACCGGATGTATAAACACACTATTATAAAAAAGCCTGCATTTAATCAGCTGATTTGATATTGATGTTGTATGTTGCTGTATTTACACTAATAATCATTGCTGATAGCTGGGGAGTCGTTGCCCAATGATTAGAGAGTTGGGCTTGTCACCCAAAGGTCGCTGGATTGAGTCTCACAGCTAGGAGGTTGCGACTGAGGTGCCTTTGAGTGTGTGCGTGTATTTACTACTCACTGGGATGGGTTAAATACAGAGGTCACATTTCAAGTATGGACTACCTTATTGGCTACTTGACAATCACGTCAAATTTACTCAACATTTGTTTATTTTGATTATTCATAATAAAATGAACCTTTTAGGTCTTTAATTATTTTTTTTTTTGTGACCTAACTATGGTAGAGTTTTGTGATGATGGGTCATGGCTACAAATGAGTTATTGAAATTGAATTTTGCCCTTGAAAGTCCCTTAACCGCAGATTACCGCAGCAGGACCATTCCTTCAATTAGTTTACTGCAGCTTATTTTGAAGGAGAAAATGCCTGCAAAATGAAAGCTAACTGTGAAGATAAATGTGTCTTTGTAGGAGCCGTTGTAGGGACAACATTGTGTTTACAGTTAGTAGTAGATTCATTATGCGTCTGACAGCCATTGAAAACCCAGCGAAAGTCCTTTTTGAATGATTTATAAAATCTTCTTAAAGAGGCCATGGCATGAAAATCTGACTTTTTCCATGTTTAAGTGCTATGATTGGGTCCCCAGTGCTTCTATCAACCTAGAAAATGTGAAGAAGATCAACCCATTACCTTAGTTTTGGTAAACCATTCTCTACAAGCACATGAAAAAATAGGTCGTTGAAATTTGGCTCTCCTTATGATGTCATAATGAGCTTTGTTTTAATATAATAATACCACCCCTTAATCTGCACTATCCAACCACAGCACTGCCATTTAGTGGAGAGAAAACAAACAAACCACCATCATTGTGATAAGTGTTTGAATTTCATCAGCTCATTTGCATTTTAAGGACACACCCAAAACGGCACATTTTTGCACACACCTACAAAGTGGCAATTTTAACATGCTGTAATAAACTATTTATATGGTATTTTGAGCTAAATCTTCACATATCTGCTCTGGGGAAACCAAAGATTTATTTAACATCTTAAAAAAGTTTTGTGCCATGGCCCCTTTTAATGTAAAGAAAATTCTGGGAAAAACATAACCTTGAAATCTTTAAATATATCATGTCAAAGATTGAAATCAATGGTAAATCAATGACTGAAATCAAACTTTGATGCACCAATTCTCAAAACTAGATTATGAAAAGTATAAGCACTTTTACACATTCCTTGAGTACAGCACACAATCTGATTTCATTTTACCATTTTAAAGCTACAGCTACAGTAGACGACAGATATTAATGGTTACCACATCATCGAGTAATTCTAATTCATATTCATTGGACTAAAAAAATAAAAAGGCCAATTTCTGTCTCATTTGTTCTGTCAGTTCACCTCAACAAAATAAACAGACGCGTGCCTAGCATTCAGGTAGACAACAAATTATCTAAGTCATTAATTCCTTCACTCCTTTACAAAACTGCCCTCCAGAACCAAGAATAAAACGTGGCTTCATTTTGATAATGTTTATAATTATTTAACTGATATTTACCCAACATAACTAATGTCTTTGAATTAACCTAGCCAGAAACATCACATGACATTCCAGCATTTCAAACTAAAATAAATACACATAAGGCGTCAAATGGCGGTATCATGAAAACCATGCAACAATCAAGGTTGTGTTACCATAGTAATCTTACTTAGTTGCCATGGCAAATTATTTCTCATTGAGGATAAATAGCCATTTAAAACAAAGAAACGTGGTTTACTAATTTCCAGCACTTCCAGATAATCTGAGTTATAGACTTTTTGACTTTGGCCAGCTGTTCATGATCTTCAGAGACGGACATACAGTACTTTTAAAAACCAGAAAAAATATGGTCATAGTGTCTGTGACATCACTTATAGGTTTGTGAAGAGCTTTTTTATAGCTTAAAGTAGGCTGTGCCTTCCGTCAACATCTTGAAAGCGCATCAACGTGCATCACTCGTAGATAACTGAAAATGGGCAAAGAGGCGGGGTGTGGGTGGAGCTGAGGTGCCTAGTTGCTAAAACCACGCCCGCCTAGCTCGGCAGTAGTGACAACAGTGGCAGTTTACCTAAATTATGCAGAACATTAAGGCTTAATATAATTTTAATGGATCAGTTACAAAAAAATCCACACCCCTCACAGTTGTCATGAAGAGCAAAATTAGCTATATAGACTAAAAAAAAATTTTTTGTACCAAGCAGTAAACATATTTATTTCTGCTGTAAAGTTGGGCATTTTAACACAGGCCTAAATCTATAGGATTGACTCCCTTTTGGAGCCAATCTCTAGCAGCCAGTCAATGAATTGCAGTTTAAAGGGGACATATCATGAAAATCTAACTTTTTCCATGTTTAAGTGCTATAATTGGGCCCGCCGTGCTTTTACCAACATAGAAAATGTAAAAAAGATCAACCCAGTAACTAGTTTTGGTAAACCATTCTCTGCAAGCATGTGAAAAAAATTTAAAATAGGTAAACTGAAATGTGGCTCCCCTTGTGATGTCAGAAGGGGATAACAGCGCCCCTTAATCTGCACTATCCAACCACAGCTCTGCCATGTATGTGGTTCGTCATTTAAAAATATGTGTTTGCCGCATCATCTGAACTACTGTATGTGCATCATGTGTTTTGTCAAAATAAGTGCCTGCTGCACACTCGTCTAAAGGGTTTATGATAAAAGTGACGCTCGTGTTTGCCAGATACTCGCCTAATCTCATGTGTAATCATAGCTTACTGTTAAATTAGGGTCTTTTGTGAATGTGTGCGTCTCTTTTATCATAAACTGTTTCAACGTGTGTGCAGCAGGCATTTATTTTGGCATGATGCACATGGGTCACATGATGCAACGAACACATCGTTTGGAATGACGAGCAACACACGACACTCCAAACACATATTTTGAATTTGCTTCCTCAGAAGAGAAGTCACCAGCACTGGTAACTTCCATGTTGGCTTCACGACAAAGACTGGAAGGTCGCCCCTTGGTTAAAACATATGCACAACATGCTGAGAAACACCCCTAACCATTCAGATCCATTAATAAAGAAAACTTACAAATACGTCAAATATAAAGCGTAAAAGGCACCATTTAATCTGTCAGAAGAAAATGTAGTGATCATTTGGAGCCGAGTTTCCCACCCAATACTTTCCCTGTCACAGCCTTCGTCTCAACAGAGCAATCAGCCTTTAGTTCAGATCACCAATAACCATCGGCCCTCCCTATAGCAGCTGCACGCATGTGAAGACGCAGCTGGTGTAGACTGTAAACATCAAAGTGGTAAACAGACTAAGATTTGTATGAGAAGCTTCTGGTTTAGAAGGACAAGAAAAATGGTTTTATTTATTTTGATTAAAAATATTTTGGTTATTAATACAAAAAATGTTTTCTAGCATCTGAGGAATACAAAAACAGTTGATCGGTTTTCTTTGTCTAGTGGTAAACGCTCAATAAAAGGCATTATTGTTATGTTTTCACTCAAATCTATTCATATGCGACGATCGTTTTTGCACTCTTCATTTCTGAAATAACAAAACCGCCCAAACAAAATAAATAGTGGAGAACAATGAGTTTTTAGATTGAAAGTTTAAGATTTAAACTGTCCCTGAGTTGAAATAATATAATTTTTTAGAATGAAAATATAAACATTTAAGGATTTTGAAAAATGAAAAAACAAAGTAAACTTTAACATTATGAGGTAAAATTTACGACTTTCTAGGGAACTTATAAAACCAACATTTATCACCATTGATCATGTTAACTTTTTAAAAATTAAAAAAGGTAGAGAAGATTTGTTGCTTTCATTATAACTCACAAAATCGGCAAGGAAAGCAAGAAAATCTTCAAATTCCTGTTTATGTTTATAATATAATGTGCAATAACTGCTGCATTTTTAATATGGTGTACACTAAGCATCTTTCTGACCCCTTCTACACATACAGACACACATGCGTATCTCAATGACTGAAGATCTAGGACATTCAAAAAACAACAGTGTAAAAATCGGACATGTCAACTAAGCAAATTGACTGAGACACCGCCAACTGACCTCGATAAAACTAGTTACATGTGATTCTTAATCAACCAAACAGCAAGAAAAGTGCAGTGAACCAAAAGGTAGAGATTACTGAAAACAGAAAAATTGGAAAAGGGGCAAAGAGTACAGAAAATGATAAAAAATGTGAGATTCAATTCCTCCTACCTCATGCAGCTTAACTTTCACTTTACTGATGGCCTTCAACCACCGCAGGCGAGAAGGAGAAAAGAGAGGTGGGCAACCCTCATAGAAACTGACAATAAGAAACAACAGTTAAATAGCGCACATGTGATGTAATTAACTCTTTCGCCGCCATTGACGAGATATCTCGTCAATCAAGAGAAAACGCTTCCCTGCCATTGACGAGTATTTCCGACTTTGCGCAATACCGCAACCCTTCCGCAACTTTTTAAAACCGGAAGTATTGCCCTATGGCAAGCGGATGCATGTCCGTGTCTGTTTTAAAGATCGCTCTGAATGGGAACTCTATGAAAAGTCTGTTACAAAAATGGAATTATCTCTGCTTTTTGCTGTGTTTTTGCAGAAACCTACCCATATTCAAAAGCTAATTACAAAAGAACTACTGAAGGTAGGATGAAACGTTTTTTTTTTTTAAAGCAGAGGGTCTGTTTTTTCATTTGGTATATTGTATGATTATATATTTAAAGAAGAACATTTTCTGGAAGGCATTACACTTTTGTGAAAATCATGAAAAACGCTGGCGCTGGCTGGCAACTTTTTTTTTAAATGCTGGTGGCGAAAGAGTTAAAGGACATTTGACGGGAAACAGGAAAAAACAGGAAGACACTACTAGTCAAAGGCAAGAGGTTATTATGGGAGGGTATATTAACATTCTAGACAAAAAATTTATTGGTCAAACATTTGGATGCAATTGTTGGGCAAGAGTCGGTAAGACTCATTACTAATTTCAAATAAAGATTGTTACCTTTAACTCTTTCACTGCCAGCATTTTTTTTAAAGTTGCCAGCGCCAGCATTTTTCCTGATTTTCATAAAAGTGTAATGCCTTCCAGAAAATGTTCTTATTTAAATATATATAACCATGCAATATATGAAATGAAAAAACAGACCCTCTGCTTTCAAACAAAAACAAAACAAAAAAAAAGTTTTATCATACCCTCATTAATTCTAACTGCGATAATTCAATTTTTGACTTTGATAGAGATCCCATTCAGCGCGATCCTCAAAACATTTACGAGTCCTTGCTCTTACTGTGGGTTCACACCAGCCACGTTTGAGGTGTCGAATTCGCATCTACCACATCTAGTTTGCCGCTTGAACATTTTGAGTTTACCGCCAAACTTTTCAACTTGCGCGTTTTCCGCAGCAACGCTCAATTCGCGCCATTCCCGCGAATGAGGCGGAATTGGTCTACCGCACTGCACTAAACGCCTAATTCGCGCAGCGAGACCTCCAGACGCGCGTCAACGCATCTTCATATTGACTTTACATTGGAATCACTTGCGCTTCATGCCTCTACCGCGGCTAGTGTGAACGCAGCATTACACATGAGGCGTTACTTCCGGGTTGCATAAGTTGCAGAAGAGCGCCATCCGGTGGATAATAGAGGTATTGCGGAAAGCCGGAAATACTCGTCATTGTCAGGAAAGCGTTTTCTCATAATTTACGAGTTAACTCGTCAATGGCGATGAAAGAGTTAAAAGAGATTAAAACTTTTTCAAAAAATGATTGAAAACATCAGAAATGTTTACATACAAAATATTAATTTTTATCAACACTAAATTGAAAGATAAATGTCAACTATGCAAACATGTGCAACAGATACCTTTGCTGCCTATCTGGCTTTTTCCCTTGATTAGGAGGTAGCTTAGGTACACTCTCCCCTTCTGCTTCTTTCTCCTCACTTGCTTCTATCTTTCTTTTTCCCTTTTCTGTTTCATCTGAGGGTGGAAGGGGTTGAGTAACAGTAGAAGGCATGATTTGTGTTTCTGAATAGCTTTGCTCTTCTGGCTCAGAGCTGAACTGAGAACTGGCTTGGCTAAGGTTTCCAGAAGACCCAAATCGAGAACTGTCAACCGAGCTGAAGAAGAACAAAATAAAATTAAAAAAGATAAACATTTGCATTTATGAATAGCACAATCTAGTAGAAAGATTGCACATTATGGGACCGATCTTTTGAAGGAAAGGTCTAAAAAAACTCAATGATTTAAGCAATGAAGATATTTTGAGGAATGTTCGTAATCAAACCGTTTATGAGCCCCATTCACTTCCATAGTATTCTTTCTTGCTACTATGGAAGTAAATGAGGCTCATGATCGGTTTGGTTACAAACATTCCTCATTTTTGGGTGAACTATCCCTTTAAATCGAAATCATTTCCGAAACAGAAATTAAACATATCCAATTAATTTCAGTATAAAACAGGTTCAAAAATGTGTTTGGGCCACTTTGGCAATTGTCTGTGGTATAAAGATTTTAAAAAAAGGAATAAACTGAATAACGGAAGTAAATACATTAAGCAGAATCATGTATAATTCTAAATTATTTATAAATTAAAGTGGTTCTTGTCATTGCAATTAAAATACAAAAAGACTAAAAATTATAACACGCAACAAAAATGAAGAAAAAATATTGGGAAGATGGAGGGTTCATTGTCACACCAAAGCATAATAAATGGCCACAGAACAGCCATTTATTATGATTTTACTAGCCTTTTGTCAAGCATCTGCTGCAGAGGACTCTCTGGTACTGCACTGGGATCTATGTACAGGGGATCCTTGCTCTTATCTATGTGAGAAATTTGAGGTTTCTCCAAATGTTCCACTTCTGGACAGGACGCACCTTCTGTAAATGCTGTTAGACTTTCTAGACTTGTGTCAAAGCTTGGCTGCTTATTTGAAGAGATGTCACTTAGACATTCTGTATCACTGGGATCTGCACTACCTGTAACATCTGATTCAGGAGACATTTTCTCCACCTCTGGATCATTTTCTTCAGGTTTTAACTCTGTGATTTTGCACAAGGTGGCGGGAGGGGTCTGAGGAGGTGAGCTCTGCCATGAAAAGGCTATTTTTCTGCCAAACATTGATGGGGCAGACATGGCATCTTCCTTTGCAGCAGCTGACTTATCTTCTTGGAAAAGACCTGCAGAAAGACCTTTGAAACCAGAAAGCAGACCACCGCTCTCTGATTGTGGCTGTGAATGGTTGGGACTGACTAAGGGGGCAGGAGTGGAGGAGCCAAAGAAAGAGCTGAAAGATTTTGTGGTCTCTGCTGCACCAGACATTAAACCACCAAATGAGGCTGTTGACAAACCAGATAATCCAAAGATACCTTTTGAAGTAAGATGTTTGTCTTCAGGTGTTTTTTGGGGTGTAGATGGTGAGGCTTCAATGTCTCCTGGAGGTACGTTTGAGGGTAAACCACTAAATACTCTCGACTCAGATTCCTCTTTAGGAGTCTGAGGTTCAATGGTACCTTCTTTAGTATCCTCTATTGTTTCACATGAAATGTGTGGTAAATCAGCATTGTTTAATTCTATATTTTCAGAAACTGGTTCAATTGTATCAGATTCAGAAACTGCACCTGACTTATAATCAGTGAGACTTGTTTGCCTTTGGGAGTCTTGTGCCCCACCATGGTCTTTACTTTCAGATTTCTCTAATTGTATTGGTGGCTTGGTTTCATCTGGTTTGGTTGCTTCCTTAAACAGTCCAAACAGATCACCTGTTAGGGATTCTGTTGGCAAATTGAAAAATGAGCTCTTTTGCTGTTGTGGTGGCGCTGCAGGAGAAGCTGATGACTTAAAAAAAGAGGTCTGTGGCCCAGAGAAGAAACCTAAAGTTGATGCCTTGCTGGGAGTACTTGGCCCAGAAAACATTGACATAAAGCCAGAAAAGGCAGTTGGCTCTGGAGGTCTTTGAGAGCTAGGCATTCTTGGCCTTGGTTGACCAGACATTCCAGGTATAGGTCCTCTCATTCTTGGACTTGTTTCAGACATACCCTGTCTAGAAAGATTAAAAGGTCCTTCTATTCTTTGTCTGGGCTGACCTGGAAAACCAAGTATTGCTGGCTGTGATCCGGGCATTTCCTGATTGTGAACTGGCTGTGGTTGAACAGATGAAAGAGGCTGTGGATCTAACGAGGGCTTTGTGGGTATCACTGGTTTTTCAGTTTCTTTTGAATTTGTAATATGATCTGGCTTGTCCTCCCAAATCTTATCTGCTTGCAGACTCTGAGAAATTTTGTTTAAAATTGTGTCTCTCTCTTGTTCAATTGAAATTCTGTCTGCTGTCTGTATTCGTTCATCATTCAAAGTTTCTGTGGATCTCTCAGAATCTAGATGTTTTTCCTGTTCTACATTCTGGCTGTATAAAATTTTGTTCAAGGCTGTGTGTTTTTCATATTCACTTGACATTTTGTCTGCTGGTTTTACATGTTCATCCTTCTCTGATTCTTCACTGTTCAAGGTTTTCTCAGTTTCTGTGTATCTTTCATAATCCAGAGGTTTGTTAGTTACTTGAGATTTTTCTAGTTCTGCTTCCTGGCTATCAGAAATTCTGGACAAGGTGATGTCTTTCTCATGTTCGGTTGAAATTGTGTTCGCTGTTTGAACATGTTGATCCTTCCCTGATTCTTCACTCTTTAAAGGTTTCTCAGTTGATGTGGGTCTTGCACAATCCGGAACCGTGTTAGATTGAAAGTTTTCCAGTTCCACAAGCTCTTCTGATTCCACATTTTTTTCTAAATGAACTGGTTTGTCAGCTTCTAAAGACATGTCAGTCTCTTGTGATACTAATGACACTTCTGCTTGTTGCTCAGACCCAGATGGCTCTGAATAATTCTCCAGCACTGACTGGTGAAATTTTTTTTCCAAACTGGTAGCTACAAGTTCTTTTTTACCTTCCAGCTCCTCATTTGTAGGTTGCTCATTAATGTCTCGTTCCTCTTTAATTATCTTTTCAATTATTAAAGTTTCTTCATTTTTTAGTTGTTCATACTTTTCAGCCATATTTATTTGAGAGTTTGTATCATCAGAGTACATTTCCTCATTCTTACCTGTAGCATTAACAGGTTCTTCTTTAATTTCACCACAGGGTTTCTTATCAATTTCTAAAGTAGGCGCAGATGTGGGTTCCATTGAAGGTTCTTGTTTAGTCTCAATATGTGCAATTTCATCTGGTATTACATCTGTTGAAGTTGTTGGGCTTGTAATGGTTGCATCTACAGATTTTGGATCATTAGATTTCTTATCCATAAAAGACATGAGGCTAAATCCAGTAGATTTTGTTTTATCAAAGTCAGAAGAACCCCCTAGAGAGAAAACAGATGGAACTTTAAAGAGATTGTCTGACTCAGAGCCACCAGTTGCACCTTGTCCACTAAACTTTGCAAACAGTCCTTTTCCTGTTGCTTCCTTATTGGTAGATTCTGTTTGAATGGTATCTGTTAGAGCTTCAGATTGAGAACTTCCTCTACCAAACACAGAAAATAAACCAGATGTATTATTTTCTTTGTCTCCAGAACCAGAAAGAAAACCTCCGAAAATTGAAGATCCAGATGTCCTTGCAGCAGCTCTGCTTGTGGGTGCTGTTTGTTGAATAGACCCAGTAAAAACAGAAAATATTCCTTTACCCAACGGTTCTTTGGGAGTGGGCCCTTTAGGGGTTGTCCCTTTTGGTCCTGTTTCTATTGTTGCTTTTGGATCAGGTCCTGGTGGACCTTTTATGTCAGTGTCTTGAGCAGCTCTTGGTCCAGGGCTTGGTGGCTCTATGGTTCCCAGTTCTACAGGCTCTCTTGGAACAGGCATTTGTCTTGGTCCTACAAGTAACTCTTTTGAGCCAGATATAGGTGAACCTTCCTGGTGAGGTGGTGGTTGGGTATTAGATCCACCAAATACAGAAAACAATCCCTTTCCATGTAATGCATCTTTGAGTGTAGATGCTACAGGAGGTGCTTGAGGACCAGAACTTCCAAACATTGAGAATAATCCTGTACCTGGTATTTCTTTGGAGGATGACGACCCATGTAGTATGTCTCCTAATATAGATGATCCACTCTGAGGCTGGGATGAAGTGAAAATTTGTGAAAATATACCTTTGCTAGAATGCTCATCACCATGTGTGTCTGTAGGTAGGCAAGAAGAAGCTGGTTTATTGATGTTGGTGGGTGTTGGCACTTCATGTAATTGTGCAGTGTCTGTAATTTGCAATTGCTCTTTCTTTTCACTCTGTTTGATATTTGATAGGGAGTCTCTTGATGAATCTTCTGATTTGCTTTCTGGCTCAGAGGGGATCTTGTTGTCTGACATTGTTAGTTTGACTGACATTATTTTAGATGCTTCTTGATCTTTATAATTCTCTTCAAGCTGTCCTGATTTAGAGTCTGTGATATCTTCTAAGTTAGTTATAGACTCTTGTCCAGAAGCACTGGGTGCTGTGGCATCCTCTTGGCATTTTTCTTTATGTTGTGTTTTTTCAGAAGTGTGAGCTTCAGAGAAGAGACTCTTTTTACCTTCTTGTACCTCAAGGGAAACTGAATTACTAGAATTATGAGTATTGAAGTCATTTTGTTCAGCAGTGTTTGTCATGAATGAGGCTAAAGATGAATCTGAATTGTGGGATAAGCCCTTAGCATAGTCATTAGTCTTAACAACAGAATCTTCTGTTTCATAGGGGATAACCATTTTGATACTCTGATTTCCAGTTTCTTGAGATGCCACAACCATGAAAGACTTTTCATTTTCCTCTGTAACTAAACTGCAATGCTTTAAGTCTTCAGAAGATTCAGTACTTCCCACTGAACTGCTTTCAACAGAAGATAAATTTGAATCATGTTTAACTGTAGTATCATGTTCATCTGTCACCACATCTTCTTCAATAGCATAGTCTTCCTCAGGACTGCTAGCCTCTGAAATCATTATCCGAGGAATAAGCATCTTCCTTGAACTTAAATTCAAAATACCTAATGATAGTTCTTCCAGCTCAGTAGGTGAAACTGCAGTGAATGATGGTTTCTCTTCAATAGATATAATCTCAGACACAACAAGATTGGTTATTGATTCCTGCTGGGGAGTAACATGTAGTTCACTAGTGTGCTCAGTATCTGGTTTTGAAGCAGACAGAGGCATTGCTGTTGCTTGAGGTACAGAGGCCTGTGGGGTGGTTTGATTTAACATAGCGTGGGTGTCAGGTCTACTTTCTGCAGCTGAAATACCTTGGCTTGATATTTCTTCTGTTGAAAATGTTTCATCTGGTTGACTTGAATCAGTCTGGTTTGCAGGCATAACCATACACTGACTCTCTTGATATTGTCTATGAAGATTTAACAAGGTAATTTTATTCCCACTTGAAGATATATCAGGGGTGGTGCCAACCGAAACCTGCATTTCACCTGTGACTAAATCCTCAGCTAAGGGGATGTTGACAAAAGTCTCTTTCGACTGTCCTTGTGTTTCAAAAACTGGATGAGAGGTACTGTCACCAAATGACACCAAAACCTGAGCAGATGCCTCAGTGATCTGACAATCTGTTCTATTACACTGTACTTGTGAGCTTCCATCAGCTGTGATAGTTGTTGGTTCAGGGGAAGACCATTGAGTTTGTTTTGATTGGTCAGTGGAAGAAACTGTAGTCTGTGGAACTGGTGAAACTTTAAGTTCAACAGGTGGACAAGACACAGAAGACAGTGTAATATAAACTGGACTCGGAAGAGGATCTGTTGGTGATAAAACCAAGGATGGTGATGCAGTATGTGCTGAAACAGCAGTTAGTAGTGTTCCACTGAACACTGACACCAAGCCGTTCACAGATGTGTCTGATGTTGTAACCATTGTGTGGTTTGAAGATGTGGTCATTTCCTGGTTAGAATTAATACACTCATAAAGTGATGATTTGACAACTGACCCTTTCATTTCATCACTGTCTTGTGAGACGTTCTCTGTGGTTGTTTGTAAATCTTTTCCGTTAAACATTGATATCAAACCCTTGACTGACCTTTTTGTGAAGTGGCTTGAATCTGGGGATTGACCTGAATAACTATTTACAATACTTTTTGGCAATGAAATTGTACTTGGTAGGTTGACAGCTGGGCTTGTTGAAAGTGATCCTGCATGGGCTATGGAAGTTTGACAGTTTGCAGTACTTGTGGGTACAACTACTACTGATTCCAGTGCAACTGCACAAGTCATTTGTGTGTTTGCAGTAGAAGACACAAAAGTTGATTTCACATCTTGGTTTGTTTTAGAGACTAAATCTTGAATCGATATGGCTGGGGCAATTGAATTTGCTAAACAAGTTTTCTCTAATTCTTCAGGCTTTTCATGAACAGTTGCTGTTTCACTTGAAGGGATGCACTCTTCTCCAAAGCTTTCCACTGTTGATTTTTTCATAAGACCTTTAGGTCTGGAGGCTGTTGTTATACTATTAGGTTCAGGAAGCTGAATGTGCTGATTTAAGTGTGTTTCCTCAGTGGTGACTGAGAATGAATGTTTTGCTATCTGTGGATTTATGATTGAGCTTTGAGCTGGCTGCTGATAAGTTGTGTGCTCTGAGCAGTATATTTGAGGAATAGATTTTATGGAAAGGTCATTAAATGGCATTACTTTAGCTGCTTTACTTATATTTGTAGAGGGATGTAAATCATCTGCAACAACATGTGTATGTTTATCCAGAAGCTGTGTAAGGATTGGCTTTGCAGGCTCTTTTTGTACTTCCAGTTTTTGTTCAGAAGGTCTGCAGATATGTGCATCTTGCAAATCAGCTCTATGTGAACTGTTTAAATGTACTGGAGCATTCAATACTAACATAGATGCTCTGAAGTGATCTGTCATTCCAGTAGGCACATGAGAGTGAAAATATGGATGTGGTGTTTGAGGTTTAGCCAAATTCTTTGATTTGGTTGGAAAAAAATTCAGATTTTCTGATATTTGAGAATAAGGTTGTATATTGGTTTCACTTTGAACAGAATGTGTAGATGGAATACATTTTGATGTATTCTGATTAGATAGACTGGTAATTGTTGGAGATGAAAGATCTTGGACCTCTTCGTCACTTTTGTTTTTATTTATATCTACCACTGTGCCAGCTGTCAAATCAACAGCCCCAACAAAAGATTTCTGAAAAGCCGGATTACTGTTTTTCATAATATTTTTCCCAATTGTTGTTTTATCTTCCTTTCTAGTGCAATCCATAGGATGCCCGTTTTGTAGAACAGAAGGCCAGTTTTGTTTTTTAGGAGAAACAATTACAGAGAAGTCTAAAGGTTGGCTAAGGTTGTGAGATTCTTCAGTTTGAATCCTTGAGATTGAGATGAGTCCATTTCTGTGAGAGGTAGGAATCTGTTGATGCAAATATTCTGCAGTATGACATACCTCCAATAACTTCATTTGGTTTGATTTGCCTTTGTCCGTTAGGGATATACGGTCTGATTGTTTATGAGAGTTTTGCTTACAAGGTGAATAAGATTCAACTCTTAATGGCATTCCTAAAGATTCTTTTCTTAAACTTCTGTTAAAGACTTCTTTATCTTTTACAAGAGGAATAGCTTCATTTGGAAGCATTTCTCCTGTTGTTTCATTCAACATTTTAGAAGTTGACCTGACCACAGACATGTCACTACAGCTTTTAATAGAGTAAGCTGGTGCCGAAGGCACGTCTGTTGTTTGAGCAATGGATGATTTCCAAGACAAAAATCTCCTATGACTTTGAACATGCTTTGGAAGCAAATGCGGCTCTACTATTAAAGGTTCACCTGCCAAGTCTTTCGAATCATACACATCGGTATTTGGTTTGGTCCTCACAAGTGACAAATCACCTGCTTCCATCACATGCTCTCCAGAAAGCATCTCTGATGAGGACTTTGGAGACATGTCAACTACATTCCTGATTGTATTAGCTGGTGCTGTGGGTTCTTTGTAGAGCAGTCCTGACAGAAACATCTGCCGTGTCATTTGTAATGTCCCAGTTTTGTTCTGAAAGGAACCAACGTCAGCAGAGATTCTTATGACATTCATGCTTTGTTGTAAAGAATCAGTTTGTGTAACATTTGCTTGTGACTGAGAACTTTTGATAAAAGGTTTCCAATGTTGCGTTGAAGGCTCCACAATTAAAGACACCCCAACAAACTCTTCATTTCCATCTGAGAGTGATGTTGACCTTGTCCTCACACGTGGCAAAACTTTATTTTGATCTGCCTCAGTGACTGCAGACAAACAAGTAGTTGACTTTCCAGACATATCTAGTGTAGCTTTAATTGTATTTGCTGGAGCTGTTTGATGAAAATCAGATAACTGCACTGGCAAACTTAGAGTTCTGTTGTACAATAGATTTTGTCTGCTTTCTTTTAAAAATGCTTCGTCTGAACTTTGTTGTAAAGACACACTTGATAGAAGCTGTGGTAGTGACTGACGCCTTTGGGAGACTATATTTCGGTCTGGTTCTGACACTTCCACAAGCAAAGGCAAACCAACAGAACCTTTATTAGAGTCTGTGACAGAGATTCGTCTGCGTCTTATAAGGGGTACTGCTTCCGTTTCTGAGATCTCAGTGATTGTTTGCTCCATGGACTTTGCAACTGACTTTGAAGTCATATCAAGTGTTGCTTTGACCAAGTTAGCTGGAGCAGTGTTCTTATTATATAAGCAACTCATCCTCATGTTTTCACTAGAAAGTGAAGTCTGCCTCATTAGACCAATTTGTTTATTTTGAGCAGGCATATGAAAAGTTGGACTTATCATAGGTAATCTCTTTACCACAGGACATGTATTTTGTGAAGATATTTCAGATAGATCTAAAATTGAGGCAATGTTTAATGTTCCAAAACTTTTTTTGGATGGCTTTGGAACTCTGCTCACATTCTACTGGACCTGTCACTGGTCCGTCAGTGTGAGCTGGTGGAGGAATTGACATAAGCTCCACTTTTGAAGACGATTTTGGGAATGTATCATCAAGGACTGTTGCTTGGGACGTTTGAACTGAAACTTGTCTGGTAAGTTCAGGTTTCTGTTTGGGTGATATGGGTTTATTACCATTGTCATCTCGTCTTGGAAGGCCACTTTCTACAGGACAGTATTGTGATTTCATTTGAGGGGAACCTGTAGCAGAAACTGTTCCCATAGGTACATCAGACATTATCATGGAGAAACTGTGGACCTCTAGAGCTGGAAATGTCACATTAATTTCCTCATCTAATGCAACAGTCAGATCAACAGCTGCCATCTCGGATGTCATATTATTCTGCTTTACGGCTTTTTTTAGTTTTGCATTGGTGAAGTCAATTATATCCTGAAAAGAGTTCCCAGCATTATGTAATGGAGTTTTTACATCATTATCTTTGTCTTTTTTTCCTATGGTTCCAGAGAAATCCATGGGTTTACTACAATGTAATGTGTCTACTGCCAGCTGAGGTTTGTTGAAAAGTAAATTCTGTGGAGGTGGCAATGCTCTTTTTTCATTTGACATTGTAACGTCATGTTTTGACTGTGTGGGAACTGCTGCAGTCATGGTTCCTTCAAAATAACTGGTTTTCTTTGATAGAGAAGACTGTGTTGACTGCGATGGTTGTCTAGCCAGTTTACCTTTCTGAGGTGCAGCAGATGTCTTGGAAGCATTGCCAATATTGGCTGTGAACTGTGAGCTCAAAACTGAGGTTGGTGGAGTGGGTATTTCTTGGTGTGTGGTGGTTGCACAAACCTCTGTAACACCTTCTTGTCTCAATGAACACACTGGTGTAACAGGAAGTGTCCTGGGTGATATGCACAGTGTTTTATTGGTTTTCAGTTGTTCAGGAAGTTTTGAAAACACGTTTTGAGATGGTAAAGTAACTGTAGATCCTACTAATGTTGTGGCTTTAGTTGTCTGTGATGTAGTATTTTTATCAGCTAATGTTGTCTTTGCAACAAAGCTCTCAGTGGTTGAAAAAATAGAACTGACTGTTTGTTTACACTGATTCTTCTGACCAGCGTGCTCATCATCAACATGACCAATCATGATTTCAGGAATAGAACGTTTTATAGATGATGGATTCTGTCTGTAGTTTCCTTGTGAGGTAAAAGCAACTGAGGAAGACGATGATCGCACAGATACTTCCGAGAGAGAATTCGTAATCCCCTGATTTTTCCAGTATGGTCCTCCATGGCATGGATGTGTTGCTTTGTTTGAGAGGTCAGTTGCATCTGGTTGCTCCTCCAGAGAAATTATATTTGGCTCTTGTGCATCCAATTTCACTTTTCTGAGCTCGTACATACTAAAGTCAACAGGTTCCTCTGTCCCTGCAATTATGGACTCTTGAAACATTTGACAAAACTTCTCAAGGTTCATGTTCATAATCCTATCACCTTTCATAAAAGCTGAGGACAGATCAACAGGAGCATTTGTAAGTTGTGAGTCGTTCAGTCTTTGTTCTGGCACCCAATTAATTCCATTATCATTAAACAGGGGTATTTTAAAGCCACAAAGGGTCATCTTTGGTTTGTCAGTTCTCTCCAGAATACTCAAGATATTTTCAGTAATTTGTTGTAAAACACGGTTCTCCTCCGGGGTTGCACATGCATAAAGGTGCTTTCCAGCTCTATCAGTCAAAAGAGAGTATATAAATTCTTCATCCATATATACATAATAACCACAATCACCCACCTCAGCTGGCCACCACATTCCTTGCTCCAACAGGGACAGCCACTGCTGGTACCACTCAGTATCTTCAAATATGTCATCATCTACATCTCCACTGGCATCTGCAGTGCCACTGAGGTCAACTGCACCTGGAGTCAAATCCAAAGCTCCCTTCTTGACAGTGAGCTGTTTAAAAATTGAGTCAAATTTCAAATCAGCTTGGGTTTTTTGGGTCATTTTGGAGTCATTCCTAGATTTGAGGCTATAGTCTGACATTGACTGGAAATGGTGTAGATTTGTTGGTATATCAGTTGACGTTTTTTTGCTATTTTTATTGTTTAAGCCATTAAAATTGTCATAGCTACTCCAGCCATTCTTGTTTGTTTTACTCATATCATATACAATAATATCCTCTTCATTTGCTAGAGGAAGATTCTTTGGTATACTGACAACATCCTGCCAGGGATGTGAAGGTATATGAAAATGATTAGAATCTATATTTTTAAAATCCCACCATCTAGCTGTTTCTAAAACTGGTTGAAAAGTTGGCGATGTGCCCCCTTGACTTCCAGAATAGCAGTCCTGAACTTGATCTGCAAGAGTTTCCAATAAAGCATAATCATTCAGCTGGTGCCAAAGCAGAGCTTCTATGAGACACTGATGCTCATACAATTCTGGGGGAATCACACCATATTCAGCAAAGGCATACAACAGATCCTGGTAACCATATTCCGTAGCCGTGCCATATAAAAGTCTATGGATCTCACCCATATACTGTTGTGTTGATTTTACTGCAGGATGCAATTGGGCAGGTTGATAGGAAGGTTCACTTTCAGATCTGCTTGAGTCTAAACACCCTGTGCCGCTAGTAACAGCAGCAGTTACCTCAACTTTATTCTGTTTAGGCTTTAAAATATCGAGAAAGCCCTTCTCTGTATCGTTACTTTTAGCTGAAGAACCATTTTCATTAGATCCTGATTTAAAAATACTAGAAAGCACACCTGCACCACTAATAAAACTACTTTTTGACTCATCCTTGCATTGAAACGATTCAGGTTTAGATGAAGATTCCTCCTCTGTGACTTTATCAAATAATCCAGACAATAAACCTTTTTTTACTGAAACTTTCGAATCTATTTCAGCAGTCTCATCCTGAGAACACTCAAGCTCAATTGATTTGGCCCTTTGAATCTGTGGCCGAGCTTGACTAGGCTTAAAATTAGCACCGTTTTGTTGCTGATGCTTTGGCTTTTGCTCAGACAATGGCTCATTTGTTGTTATTGGTTCATCTACTGTTGCAGTGAGTTTGCTCAAAAATCCAGAAAGGATGCCACTAGATTCATTTTGTTTACTGCTAGCACAATGGGTAGACTTATTTGCTTGAGGTTTGCCTGTTTGAGCCTGTTGTTCAGATTCATCAGAGGTGGTCATTTTAAAAATGCTAGAAAACAAACCACTTGGCTGATCTTGCGGTTGTGTTGCAGCCTGACCTTGCTGGCCTTGTTGATTGACTTGTTTTTGTCCTACAGAAGATGATTTTGGAGTTTCAGTCTCTGAACTCATTTTCAAAAAACCAGAAAAAAATCCACTAGATTGGCTTGGAGAAGGTGACTGTTGGTTAGAATTTTGACTTCCAGAGACAGATTTTGTTGTCTGAGCAGGGCTGTCTACTGAAGCCAACTTGTTAAAAAATCCTGAAAGAAGACCCCCTTGTTGTGCCTCAGAGGTTGGGTTATGAGATGGAATTTGATTTTGTCTTTGTAGAGGCTGTCTGTTCCCCTGTGGCTGCTGACTTGTTCGTGGTCCAAGAGACTCTTTTTGTGATTGAGTTGGTGCCTGGTTGGTTGCAAAAAGCCCAGACAAAAACCCACCTTGTTGATTAGAAGACTTCTGGGGAGCACTTTCATTTAGACCAGACCTACTGGTTTGCTCTGCGGTTTGAACAGGTGGTTGGGGATGTGTAGTTTTATTGTCTGCAACTTTATTAAGCAATCCAGAGAGCATTCCACTTGTTTCACTTGGAGGTACCTGCTTAGGGGGAGCTTGGTTTTGCCTCTGCAGGTTTTGCCTTTGTGCTTGTTGTGCATTTGGTTGACCAGAACATGGGATCTTTTGCTGTGAATGATTCTGTGGAGCTGGTTCTTTGTCATTATTTGCCTCTGAAGCACGCATGCCAAACAGGCCAGAAAGGAAGCCACCTTGCTGATGTGGTGGTGGTTGCTGGGAAGGGGTAGGGCCCTTTGGGGTTTGGCTACCAGGCCCAGAATGTGGCTGTTGAGGACCACTCTCAGGGGCTGTTAACTTGTTTAAAAATCCTAAGAACATTTCACCTGAATTAACATGTGATGGCTGTGTATCTGTTTTGCTGGATTGTTGTTGGTTAAGCTGACTGCCAGAGCCACCTGGCTGTTTTGGCCCACTAAGAGCACTTTCTGTAAATTTTAGGAGTCCCCCAAAAAGTCCTCCTGTTTGAGGTGGGTCAGTTTGCTGTGGATGAGAATGTGGTTGACTTTTGGTGTCAGACTGTTGATAATTTGGTTCCAGTTCAGATGTTTGCTGTTGAGGTTGGAACTCCTCAGTTGCTGCCGCATTGTCATGACCTGCTAACTTTACTAGTCCAGATAGAAAGCCTCCTGACTGACTCTGAGGTGACGCTCCTTGAAATGTTTCTTGGGATGTCTGTTGTGTGGTGTTATGCTTTGGTTCACCTTGATTTTCAGGACCTGATTTTGACTGGGAAAAAGAGGTTTCATGACTTGCACCTGTATCATGGGCCAATTTAAATAACCCAGAAAAGATTCCACCAGCCTGCGGAGGAACAGCACTCTGCTGTGTTTTGTTGTTGTTCTGAGCAGTTGCTGGTGCTTCTTTGTGGGAAGAGGGTTGCTGTTGTGGACCTGCTGCTTGAGTGCTTTCTGGGGCAGCAATTTTCAAAATCCCAGACAGCAGTCCTCCTGACTGAGGGGTTGTAACCCCTGTTTGAGAATGATTTTCAGAGCCAATAACACTGGAAAACAGCCCTGAGAGCAATCCACCCTGTTGAGGTTGGGTAGAACTTGCTTGGGATTTATTACCACCAGATAAACCTGAGAATAAGCTATGCGACTCAGGTTGTGCCTGTTGATTAGTTTGTGGCTTTGGCTGCAGAGACTTTGGATGGCACTGGTCCTCAGGTTTGGTTTTTGCTCCATCTTGAGGTGACACATTTTGAACTGGTGCTTCCTGTTGTTTCTCACCATCTGCATCATGTGTATTTAAATCAGTCTGATTTTTAGTAGCAGGCAGGCCTTCATCATCATAACTTTTCTCTAGAACTATATCTGTAGAAATTTTCTGTAAACCTTGTTTTGTATAGGCTGTTGATTTTGATGTGGATTGTGTTAAAGTCTGTGTCTTATGTGGGTCGGGTGGACTAGTTTTAAACAGATTTGAGAACCATCCAGTGTCTGTATTTCCTCTGGGCAAACTTTCAAGCAATGCCGAACGACTGGAGTGTGGTGATTTAGCCTCATTTTGCGAGGCACCAGGTTTAGGGGCACTGTTATCTTCACCTTTTGCCAGTTTTAAAAACCCAGAGAGCATACCACCTTCTTCTTTATTTACCTGAGGATTGGCAGGAGCATCTGAGGAGAAGACAGAGAGCTTTAATTTATTACTCCAAGTACCCGTGACATCCTCCGATTTCGGAACCTCTGCTGGCTTGAAAATAGAAAACATTGAAGGCGCAGCTTTATCATCAGGTGTAGTGGTTGAGATTAGTGAGTTAAATGACTTTTTAAAAGGGCTGAAGAACCCAGCATCTTCAGCTGGTGCTTGACTGACAGACTTCACTTCAGATTTACTTTCTTCTGGCTTAGATGAAGCCTCTCTTGGCATTGCATCAGGTATCTCACCAGATGAGTCTGTTTCAGGTAAGAGCTCTACAGATCCACTACCTGATCCCCCACATGAGGACTGATGTTCAGGTTGTGAGCCTGATCCTTCTATAGACAAACTTTTGGATTTATCTATTGATCCCTCTTTGGACTCTGGGTTTTCCTGTGATATATTTGGTTGTGAAGCGGTTTCAGTGCTTGGTTTTTCTCCAAAAAATTTAAAAGGGCTTAATCGTCCCAACACTGAATCAACCACAGTTTGGGGCTGATTTAAAGTGGACTGAGTTTGATCACTACTTGTCTCAGCATTGTCTGTAGTATCAGTCAGTAATGTGGCACTAGAAGGACGGCTGGGCTCTGGAGACTGAAATGGCAACAATGATTGCAAACAGAACTTCTTGTCTACACTAGCTTCCTGATTAGCAGGTGGTACAACTGCTACAGGAGTTGCACTACCAGGTGGTTTAGGCAAGAAAGAAAAGATTTTTGAAATACCAGACTCTGTCTGAGGAGAAACAGGAGGTTTTGTGGTCGTTGCTGTTGATTCGGTAGTATCAGCTGCTGCTTTTGTGTTTGTCACTGTGTTGAATAGTGAGCTCATAGCATTTTTAACACCTGCAATACCTTGTTCCACAGCATTTTCCGCTTTTGACTCAGCAGATTTAACCTCTGTTTTCTTAACTTCACCACCTTTTTCTGTTTTTGCTACAGACTTTTGAATTGATTCATATTTGTTCATTTCCTCCTCTCTACCAGCCAGATATTCTGATACGGAATCAACTAAGTCTTGAAGCTCATCCATAGTATCATTATACTTATTACTTGGTTCATTCACTGGTGACAACAGTACATCTTGATCCCCTTTGCAAACATTCCCAAGGCTACTCTGCTGGTCACAATAACCATGCGACCATTCACCATAATAGGGCGTACATCTTCCATTGTTGTAATAACTGTCATTTTCGTATTGCACATCTTCTTCCACAAACGCCATATCATCTAGCTCCTCCTCAGACCCAAAAGAAAACTGCATTTCATCAGATCCTGCAGACCCATATTCATTTCTTGCTTTCATCCTTGCTGCTTCCTCCTTACAATAAATTGAATAGTTCTCAAGAGTGTCTTCAAATGAGGTTTTGGCCCACAGCATAGTTTTGTACAACAGTCCCTCTGTACAGGATTCTTGACCTCCCCTTTGCAAGTGAAGTCGCCTAATTGAGGGAATAATTGAAATCTCAGAAGGGGAAATTTCATCCTTTACATTTTTGGCTTCCTGGTATACTAAGTGGAAGTCACTGCTGTCTGTCCTTGTTTTGCCAGCATTTTCAGATGCATCATCAATCTCACCCTCAGGGGACACTGCATCACGCTTTACTGTCTTGCAAAACTGACCCCCTGTGGAGTCATCCTGGCACCCTATGATTCTGTAAATTTCATTCTTGGTGTCATCATCATCATCATCCCAAGTTTTCTGCGCTGGTTCCAGGTAATCGTCCAGTATTTTGTCATTCATCTTGTACTTGGTTTCCCAATCTTCAACTCCCATGCCTGAATCTACTGGAATTATTCTGACATCATCTCTACTGTTTGTGAATTGGGTGCTTAAAATGTCAAAGTGCAAAAAGCATGGATGGGAAGATGAACAAAGAGAAAAAATGGATAAATTAAGAAAAAAGCAACTTAAAGTAACTTAAAATTTAGCAAGACAGCAAAATCCAGACAGCGTAATTATGTATGTTTTAAATATACCTCTGTTCTCTATAATCCAAATTCAAGTCTTTTGACACCACCTGATGCTGTAATCTTCTTCCAATAGGGTACTGATGGAGTGAAGAATTTGGTTGGGCTGTGGTGTGGTATCGTGGAGGCATGCTGTGTGTTTCACTGCGATAATCACTGTCCCTGTCATCCACAGCACTGTCATGGTCATCGAAAGCTACAGCACACAGAGACAGAGAAGACAGGGATCTTGTCAGCAATGGGTGGAAAGAGGACATAGTCCTCCCACTAAAACTCTGCTCTGAACGCATAAACAAGGACATGGAAGTATAACATCACTGTACAAAATGCAAAATGGTGGTTAACAAAAAGTTAAAAACAGTGTGCTGCCGAGTGACAAGCTATACATAATCTTCAAACATTTCAAAAATATACTTTACATATTATTTGTTTTGAAATTATTACACATTCACATATACTTTTCATGCATAAAACGTGCATTCTGTAGAAAATTATGTCATTAAATTTAATTACAAAAATGCTAAAAGGTTTCTTTATGCACAATATATAAAACTTACAATTTTATGCACAAATTATATTTTAGAAACCTACAGATGGTTTGGGAATAAAAGTCTGTACTAAAACAGCAAACTGAAGAAAGAGCGAAACAAAAATGATAGAAAGAAACAATAATGACAAGTAATAGACATCAAGTACATACTCTGCTGATCACTCCATCCAAAGTATGTCCAATTGCCTAGTTGTGTGGAGAAAGAACAGCTATGAACTACTGCCATCTACTGGTCTAAATGGAGACATGTAATAAAAAATAAAGATAAAAGTGAAATGACAACACTTACAGCATTGTGAGGGCACTGATGGTAGCTGTTCTCTCTGTGCTTCATCTGTCATTGAGTACTATAAAGATACGGTACATAAGGTACGACTTGATAATTACATAAAATGTGGGCTCAATTCAATTCAATTCAATTTTATTTATATAGCGCTCACAATTGGTAATTGTTTCAAAGCAGCTTTACATTAATAGAAGCAGGGAAAACACAGAAAATTCGACAGATAGCATAACATAATACAGATAGCATAAGCAGCAGAATTTGCTGCGGCTATGAATCAACATTATACGCGAGCGTATTACTAATGTAACGTATAGAAGAGGGTGCTAAGTTAAGCCAATGAAGGCTGACTCCCCGGGTTGAAAAAACCCCTAAGAGAAAAAAAACCGGACTTTTCTAGCCGGGGGAAAAATGTCCTAGGAGGAAAAACCCTTGGGATTATATATATATATATATATCACATACACATACACATACACACCCACACAAACATATATATATATACTGTATATATGTAAACAAGTAAGGAGATTAAACGGGTTTTGCCGGTGGTCGTCGGTCAGGCATAAGCTGGGCATCACGTTGAAGGACGGCTAGTAAATCAGTGATGTAATAGATGCAATACAGCTCAAGTAATCAACTATGACAGATACCAAAACGGACAGATTGTCACACATCCTCATTCTCCAAAACCACAAAGAAATTATAATCCAGACTACCATAAAGTACAGGGCAACTTGCAAATACTTGATTTGTAATTGAAGTAATTAATACAAACTACTGTCACTTTTTCCTCATACCTCAAACTATTTTGGAACAGTGTTGGGTCACCATATGTTCAATGTAAAATCTAGTTTAATAACATGTTTGCTGTGAATTTGTTGCAACAGCAGGTGGCAGTAGCATACAAACTTCAAAATTATTCATTGCATTTTACAGCAAATCTCCTTTTTGGTATTGCAATGTATTATTGATGAAAACAAAATGTCACTGCTCTATGCCAAATAAACCCATTTTACTTCAACCATAAAGTATAGCAACCATAAAGCATTCTTTATTTTTCTAGAGACAATCATGTTCATTTTCATTAATTCTCTGATTAATGCAAAAATTATCTATAAATTAATTTAAAGAGCGGGCTAGAGTAAAAACACCCTTAAAAACTGTTCAGTTTTCTTTTTCAAAGAGGTTGTTTACACTGTGTTTATAAAAGGTTGTTGACACCGCAAAATGCGTTTTGGTCGATCAGACCACAAGTGGACAACGCTAAAGACAGATGTAAATTGGTTGTAAAACGTTTTGAGCTTGTTCACTTTCGACCACAATCAAATTCGACCAAATTGCTTTTTTAGTGTAGACACACGCACATGGGGTCGAATGTGTTCAAGCAGCCACAAAAGACCGCCTACTCTCCGCCTATTGATTTAATGTAATGTATTGAGAACAATGGTAATCTATAGACCCCTTAATCGCTTACATCACTGTGATGTCACCGCTCTAGATGGAGGCAAAAAAGAAGTAGAAACTCATAGGAGGCGCGCTAAAAGTTTGAGGTTTTGACTTTAAAATGTCATCTTGTGTTTTTGGTGGCCAGAATAGAAGGAACACAGGCCAACAAAGGCCTTCTGAGGGTAATTCGCACGTTGTTGTTGTAGAAAATCCTAATTTAAAACTTTATAAACAAAAATAACTAGCTTCCGGTAATGCCGCCATCTTAGACTCCTCTGTATTCAGGAGAGAGTATCAGCGTAGTGTATGCACTTTTCTTAGTGACGTATGACAAATGCGGAGGGCGGGGGCACAAAGCAGCAGCATAGAACCCTCCATAAACTGCATACGCTCTCATCTTGATGGCGGTGTTACCGGAAGCTAGTTATTTTCATTTATAAAGTTTTAAATTTGGATATTTCTATAACAACACCCGTGGATTACCCTCAGAAGGCCTTTGTTTATCAATGTGGAGCCATTTGGATTTATTTTGTGAAGGATGGATGCACATTTTTTGGACTTGGGATGTGGACCCCGTAACTTTACATTTGATAAACTGAAAGATCTAAAACATTTTCTAAAATAACTGAAAATGTGTTCGTCTGAAAAAAGATGGACATATGCATCTCAGACGGCTTCGGGGTGAGTAAATCATGGGTTTAATATACTTTTTGGCCGAACTATCCCTTTAACACAATTGCTACATCCGAAATCACGTACTTCTATAATATATAGAGGGCAAAAATCAGTATGCGAGGCAAGCTATATATCCAATTTCATAGTATTTGAGAGACAGTAGCCGAAAAAGTACCCAGATCTCCTACTTCCAGCTAGATTTTTAGTTGTGCATTTGATGGACACACTACTATCCCATGTGGCCATGCGAACGGACGAGCGGCCAAATTCAAAAAGTGAATATAATAAAAAATACCTGAAATCTATAAACCGAGTGGCTCTTTAAGTGATTCAGGTACCATGAAATGTATTCCCCATACTTGTTAAACAACACTATCAACATTAGCTGAAAATTTAATAGCTTTTGAATGCTACCTGTATTAAATAGATGTCTTCTTTTGTTGGTTACGTGATTGGACTAAATCTTTCAAAAGGAAATAATTAAATGGGTATATGTTTATGTTTAATTTAATTACATCATAGGTCAAAGGAAGACGATGTCAAAGATGCAGACTAAACACAAAACATCTGATCATACAGTGCTTTTCAGTGGTCTAATTGGATGTGTAAAATCACTTTTGCATTGATCCCCTTTTATAAACTCAAGAGTTGTTGATTCGGACAGCAATTAAATTACCACGCAACCTTGGTAGGGCTGTCACGGTTATAAAATTTGGCTGACGGTTATTTGTCTGATATATTGTGCCGATTAGACGATTAATTGACTGTTTTAGTGCTTTGACGATTATGATGATTAATTGTCTGTTTTACTGCTTTGACATTTAATTTTCATACATTTTTTTGGTTTGTTTATGAAACAATTTTCACACATTGTTGTGATTATTTAAATTAAACATTTTGCCAGGTTTACCTGGCGGTAAATATTAAAACATAACACATATTTAAAAGTAATCTGATAATGTCTCATTTATACAAGCGCTGCAGCTCCCCCTTGTGTTTTTTAGAGAGATGTGCAATCATTGCGGTGATCTGAAATCATCGCGATGAGGTCAAACAATCGCTATGTAACAATTATTTATTCATTGTGACAGCCCTAATTTGGTATTTGTCAGAAAAAGTAGGTAATTCGGCCTGGAATCTTGACGTGGATGGTCAGAAAAAACAGACAGACATCCTGGATTCACACAGCAATAAAATCACTACCCCCTGTAAATTATGATAATATCTTACGGGACGTTAGAAACACTAACTGTCCGAATAGGGCTATAGTGCATTTCACTAAAGCAAGCTATAAAAATTTGTGAGGAACCGATATGAATTGCAATTTACTTAAAACACACACCTCATCATGTATCCTCATAGAGTTAATGCTTTCTAGCTTTTTAGTCCAGTACTGGGCCTCATCTTCCGGGATATCTGCAAAAGCAGCAAAACAAACCAAAACGATTCAAAGACAGATGTTGTAAAACTTCTTTTTCAGTCTGTTTGGCATAAATTTATTACATTTACTCAACATAGGTAATTTTAGACATTCAAAAGAGCAGAATTACCAAATGGGAGCTCAAAGCGTGTGTCTAGCAGCACTTGGTGAGGGGTGGGGTTTTTAGTGCCGTATATCTCATCTTCCTTCATCAGAACCTCAGAGTCCAGTGAGGTCCATTCACCAGGTCCCTCCTAATGAGAGCAAGAGAGACTTTCAGTAAAAAGATATAACAACCATTTAAGACTAAGTCGTGTCACAATTAATCGTTTGTGCGGTGCATTTCGATTGCGGGCTTGTACGATTCTGCATCGATGCAGTAATAGCCCATAATCGATTTTACTGACGTTTTGCTGACGTCATTAGTCGTGTATGCACTTGTCGCAGTAGAGAAAAGACAGACCCAGTCAAAAATTGATCAAACATTATCAATTTTGCTGCTGAACTCTGACAAAGCAAAGAGAATAAACAGATCTGTGTGTGCTGTGACTGAGGTTCGGCTCGCATGAGATTTGTGGATTAATACGCAAATTTAAATTATATTATTGCACCTGCTACAGCCATGGTTGTATGGATTCCAAAACAGTACAAATCAAATGTTTAACTCTAGGGGAGCTGGAAAATGACATATTTTCAAAAAAAGCTGGAGTGTCCGTTTAACATTCAAGTGATTTTAAACCATTAAGCCGCAAAAGGGCAGTAAAGTGAGCAGCTTTCTGTATGCACAGATGCACATACGGTTGACTGTGTCCGGTCCGGCTCCAGTCAGACTTGATCATCCCCATGCCCTTTTAAAGATCAGAACTCTTGTAGTCCATTAAAATTCTTTTGGCGAATGAAAAACAACAAAGTTTTTATTTGGAGCGATCCATCTGTGTGTGCACATGCGTTTAAGTGCACTCAAAAGTGCACATACGGAGAGACACCTTTCAAAAAGCTAGCGAACATAAAATCTTTCTTTTCTTGACAGGGCACATACATACCAACTTATCTCCACAGTATTCTTTTTCTGATAAAAACATTTGCTTATGTCTTAAAGGAATATTCCATTTTCTTAAAAGAAAAATCCAGATAATTTACTCACCACCATGTCATCCAAAATATTGATGTCTTTCTTTGTTCAGTCCAGAAGAAATTATGTTTTTTGAAGAAAACATTGCAGAATTTTTCTAATTTTAATGGACTTTAATAGAACCCAACATTTAATACTTAATTCAACACTTAACAGTTTTTTTCAACGGAGTTTCAAAGGACTATAAACAATCCCAAACGAGGCATAAGGGTCTTATCTAGCGAAACGATTGTCATTTTTGACAGGGAAAATGGCAAATATATACTTTTGGACCACAATTTTTCGTCAAGGTCCGGTCCAGCCCGATCTAACGTGTTACATATATAAAACGCACATTTGCGGACCATTTTAAACAATAAACTGCCACAAAGATATTAATTAGTATCAGATGACATACAACAACGTAGGAACGGTCCTCTTTCTCAACACATGTAAACCCTGGGGCGGAGGTTCGCGTTCATCCTCTGTGACCTCTTGATGTGATGACGTATTGCGGTGACGTAGTGGGGTCAGCTGGCGCATCACGACCGGATCCACACGACGAGAAGTTGTGCTTTAAAAGTGTATATTTGTTATTTTTATTGTCAAAAATGACAATCGTTTCGCAAGATAAGACCCTTATGCCTCGTTTGGGATTGTTTATAGTCCTTTGCAACTCCGTTGAAAAAAACTGTTAAGTGTTGAATTAAGTATTAAATGTTGGGTTCTATTAAAGTCCATTAAAATTAGAAAAATTCTGCAATGTTTTCTTCAAAAAACATAATTTCTTCTCGACTGAACAAAGAAAGACATCAACATTTTGGATGACATGGTGGTGAGTAAATTATCTGGATTTTTCTTTTAAGAAAATGGACTAATCCTTTAAGTGTATCTTCAATGAAAATGACAAAATCTTGCATTCATTGATATAAATGTTGCAATGTGCAGTATCTTCAAAAACAGGATGCAAAGCATCGTGATGCATTGTGACATTGAATCGAATCGAATCGTTAACATAATAATCACAATTGAATTGAGGAACCAGTGAAGATTCACACGTCTAATAATCAACATCATAAACTTACAATTTAAATAAACAAAACATTAAATTATACAATATAGTGCTGTAGGTGCGTTGGTTTGATTACATAGAATTGTCATAAAACTGGGGCCCCCTGGCACCATCTTGCGCCCCAAGTTTGTGAACCACTGAACTTCAGGCTTTTTTGCATTTTCATCACTGATTTTTGAGACATATCTGTGGAATGGCTTTAAACATGTTATGAATGTGTTCAATGGTACTGACAGTACTACAAAAGGAATAATACAGTTATTTAAAATTATGCAAAATATGTCATAAGGACAAAAGAGGCAAAGCACATGCAGAACTTTGTAAATGAAAGGCGTTCCAATTCTACAATAATCGGTGAAGCTTTTATATGCAGTTCTGTGTGTGCAGAAAATGTTTTCTGGATGGTTGCTTCAAAAATCAAATGAGCCCATGAGATATTTTAGTCTCTAGGTATGGGTTTTGTGATTTACTGTTTACTATCCTAAATAATGTGAAGATACAACTTTAGTTGATATCATTAAAATTGACTGGTCATGTCATAGATTAAAGTGAAAATAATGACTGAAATCAATTTTGATGCCCCTAATCTCAAAATTAGCCTATGAGACTGGATTTCACAGACATGGTTACATATTTCTATATCACTGACTTTCCCTCACTATCTTTCTGCTTAAACACACAGTAAAAAAACACAATGTCTGTGCCCAAACTACTTCTGATTTGTCAGTTTTGAAATAACCCAAGTGTGCCAGTCAAATTTTCCACATCCTCAACCTTTGCAATGCGTTCCCCACACAGTCCAGATCTGAGAATAACTCAGTCAGACGGTCATCACATTTAGTGTGAAACAGGGTGGGAGTGGCACTTTCATGCCTCACCAGACAGACGGCAGAGACGTGTGAAAGACACGTTTTTCTGTTTTCTGCATATTGATTGGCTGATGGTGTCCACTCACCTCATCTGATTGGCAGATAGTGTTAAGTGGGATCCATGCTGTTCCTATTAAGGTGTCCCAGATGAGTCCTTTGGTCCACACCTCCACAACCAGACCCAGATCCAGACGATTAATCTCACTTAGACCACAGATATGGATGCAGAAATAAAGACAAATTAATAAAAAAAAAAAAAACATTAAACATGCACATATAAACAATTTTTCTGCTTTAAAAATATGTAAAATCTCAGGTCATGCCTTAGCCTGGAATACATTTTATGCTATTTTGCCATAAAACTGTATATTTAATAATTAAACTTGTCCCTATACCAAAGACTATTATTCTAACAATTTAAACCGCACATTTTTCATGCAATCTACAAAATTATTATTATTCAAATGATCAGTAACATAAGTTTTAATTACTAGCCAAAGGCAATTTTAATTTTGGATCCAAATTTAGGGATAAATGATATATGACCTAATTTTTAAAAGTCTAAAGAGCTTGCTAATATTTAAAGGGGACATTTCACAAGACTTTTTAAGATGTTAAATAAATCTTTGGTGTACCCAGAGTACGTATTTGAAGTTCTAGCACAAAAATACACCACAGATAATTTATTATAACATGTTTAAATTGCCACTTTGTAGGTGTGAGCAAAAATGTGTCATTTTGGGTGTGTCCTTTAACTCTTTCCCCGCCATTGACGAGTTATCGCGTCAATCTGCAATACCGCTATTATCCACCAGTTGGCGCTCTTCCGCAACTTATAAAAACCGGAAGTATTGCCCTAGGGCAGGGATTCCCAAAGTGTGGTACGCGCACCCCCAGGGGTACGCGAGCTGCCACCGGGGGGTGCGCGAGTGGAAAAATCTAATGGCGGTCTGGTTCTTTAAGTGGGATTTTTTCATACAATAAATTAATCGCTTTTATTTTAAATAAAAAAACTATACTTTTAGTTTTTGATAGAAACGTAGAAGACAGCTGCTGTCTTTTTCTACGCACTGCTCTTCTGTTATGCACTGCAGCCGCTATATGCGCGTCAACTCGTTTCATTCATTCCATATTATAAATATGCTTAACTGGCTGAAATCAGGGAAACTGTCAAGTGTGGGACGTCTTATGATAAAGTTGTTAGTCACGAAGGAGGAGAGGGACCAAGAGAGAGAGACTTTTTTCTATGGCAAAAATAGAAATAATCAAATGGGACGAGACATGAGCGCGTCTAATGCACAGGATACGCGAGCAATGTGCTTTCATGCATGGTAGAGAGACCGGCAATTAATTTTTATAATAAAATAAATAAATACTTACAAAGACACTGTAGAGAACTTATTAAAAGCGTTCATTTAATTTTGTTTGAATCTTGAGCTGTTATAATGAATCTGCAAACTATTATACACCTTTTGTGCGAACTGTAAAGGCTTTTGTGAATGTGTTTGATGGGTCTGCACGTGACGCACGCATCTTGAGGGAGAGCACACTGGTAAACATGAGGAAAGCTCTCATATGTCATCTATTAGCTGGCGGCAGTAAGTGTACGTTTCTTACCATAGTAAACTGGAATGGCGTCTAAATATTAAACGCATACACGGGGGCGCGCATCATCTACGCTGAGCGTAGCTGCGTCTAGTCGTAGTTTCAGATGGTGCAACAGGCGTAAATATTTTTCACAATGTCAGACGTAGCTAAGCCCGACGTAGGACTTACACCCAACTTCTTTACGTCCGGCTGGTGCAACCGGCCCCTGGTTATTTGCACATGATTAAACATGAGTCTTTATGGCGAGTCTTTATTTTTTTTGAAGTGGGGTTTGGGGGTGCGCCAACCCGGTCGGGACATAGAAGGGGGTGCGCAGGAAAAAAAGTTTGGGAACCGCTGCCCTAGGGCAAACAGCTGTAAGTCCATGTATGTTTTAAAGATTGCTCTGCATCTGATCTCTATCAAAAGTCCTTCACAAAAATGGAATTATCTCAGCTTTTTGCTCAAAAAAATTGGTGCTTATGATATTTGAGAGGTGATAAAAACAGAATACATGAAGGTAGGATGAAACTGATTTTTTTGTTTGAAAGCAGAACGTCTGTTCTTCTGAGAGTGCAGCGCCATTTGTTTTTGGTTTATATTTTGGTCTTTTTTCATTCTTTCGGCTGAAAACCGACAATGCCATTTTCGACAAAAAATGTTCGGAGGCCAAAATTTAAGTACATCCCTAATACAATGTTTATATGATACAATGTTGATATGTGGGGTGAAGCTGATTGGCTGTTTTTGTCACATGACCTGCAGTTGAGGCTGAACCATTTTCAACTCGCTGTGACGCCAACACGCCTAGAAAATAAGAGTACATTGCACTGCATGCATGTTGCAAAAGCATCGCTTACATTTAAAATAACAAACTTATGCGTGCATAAGACGCGGATGTGAACGGTCCCTTGGGCACTGGCTATGTGGGCACCCAGTCTAGATACTAAACTACATCACCACTAGGTTGGCATGATTAATTATTAATAATACCACAACTTAGTAAACCAATATTTTTGGTGTACAAAATGGCACATTGTTCACACTTTGCCTCTCTCTCATCACAAAAAAGACATTTAAAGGTTTCTCTAACCCTACTCCGTCAATTTTTCATGACATCTGAAAAAGACATCTCCAGGTACTAAAAACCCATCACTTTATATTTAGCACCAATGTCATTTTTCCAATGCAGACTTTTTTAAAACATTGTATACAAAACAGAGATCTGATCCAGTAGCCTCTTGAGTTGACACTTAAAGTGTAAACCTGCTGTGTCCTCATTGGCTGATGATCCAATCTGCTTGATCAGATCACAGGGATCACATGTTAATGCCAAGTGTAAATGCAGCCAGATAGGTTGCATCATGTATACTGCATCTCTCAACTCAAACCACCATGATTACAATTTAGTTCAGCAAATTGTTTCAATGCTCAATCTGTTATTTTAAGTTCATCTGTCTATCACGATCAAATTATCTCTTGCTGTTTTACTAGTCTGATCTCTGGGATGTAAAGTCATCACGTGTCACAGTTTAACCTCTCAAAGATAAAAGCTCACAGCTCATCCTCTTAACCCCCCCCCCCCCCCCCCACACACACACACACACACACACACACACATACACACAGTTCACTGTGATGTTGAGCTACTCCACTAACATACAAAAATGTGAACACATGGTCCCACTCATATTTAGTTTTCTATCTTTCAATATTCATAATCTCAGATTAATATTTAATATTTCAATAACACCATCTTCTTTGTATTCAAACCTATGACCCTTATTGTTGGCGTAAAACACATAAGTTAAGCTCACAAAAGAAAAATATTTCTGCTTTTCTCCTTCTGTCACTTACTCAACATTCAATCATCCTTTTTATTTATTTTTATAAGTCAATCTAAGCTACATTTTCCCCATGTATCCATTACACTTCCTATTTTTTTTTCGTCCAGCTGTTGGATTTTCTAATCTCAACATTACATAATCAGTATTATGCTGAAAGTGATGTACAGTAAGCACATTATAGACAGTACACAACATGCATGCAAATGAAGAATCAGAGAAAAATGTAGTCATCATGAGACTAAAATTAAAAACTTTAAAGGAACACGCCCATATTTTGGGAGGCTTATTCATCGTATCCCCCAGAGCTAGACAAGTCCATACATGCCCTCCCCATCTCCGTGCATCATGCAACTATGTCCGACGCAGCCCCCGCTAGCTTAGCTTAGCACAAAGACTGGAAATGCATGGCTCCAGCTAGTATACTGCTCCCAATAAGTGACAAAATAACGCGATCATTTTCCTATTTATGTGTTGTGACTTGCACAGTCACAGCGTGTACAAACAACAAGGTGACATGAGACACAGCGATCTTTTAACAGTATACATACTGAGAACTATATTCTCTGAAGACGAAGCACTGCCGCATGGGCGGAGTGATTTGCACAACTCTGACCGAACTCTCTGCTCCTCACCAGGGGCTTCTCGTGTGCTGCGAGCAGATCACTCCGCCCATGCGGCAGTGCTTCGTCTTCAGAGAATATAGTTCTCAGTATGTATACTGTTAAAAGATCGCTGTGTCTCATATCACCTTGTTATTTGTACACGGTTTGACTATACAAATCACAACACATAAATAGGAAAATGATCGCGTTATTTTGTCACTTATTGGGAGCAGTATACTAGCTGGAGCCATGCATTTCCAGTCTTTGTGCTAAGCTAAGCTAGCGGGGGCTGCGTCAGACAGAGTTACAGCACGCACGGAGATGAGAGAGGTATGTATGGACTTATCTAACTCTGGGGGATACGGTGAATAAGCTAAATTCCCAAAATGTGGGCGTGTTCCTTTAAGGAATACCGTGGTATGTTCTATAAATCACTTTTCTGCAAGCTTTATTATATTTTTTTAATTCATGTGCACTCATAATATTTAATCAAAAATGCTAATCTCTTCCCCTCCTTGAAACAACCTCTTTTTATTTCCTGTCATGAGCGATTAGCAATTAGCATCATGACCAACTTACAATGATCCAATCAGTTCCTGTGGACGAAATCAAGTCCTGCCTTACCTAGCCATTTTACTCGGATATACAGTGGTGTGAAAAAGAGTTGTCCGCCTTCCTTATTTTTTTTTTGCATGGTTGTCACACTTTAATGTTTCAGATCATCAAACGAATTTAAATATTAATCAAAGATAACACAAGTAAACACAACATGCAGTTAAAACAACTTAACTGTGGTTTATCACACCTGAGTTCAGTTTCTCTAGCCACACCCAGGCCTGATTACCGTCATACCTTTTCGCAATCAAAAAATCACTTAAATCAGACCTGACTGACAAAGTGAAGTAGACCAAAAGATCCTAATAAAGCAATAAGCCCCAAGAAGCAGTGGGTTACCAGTGCATTTTATAACAGCTAAGGGGCATTGTTAGGCACGACGCGAAGCGGAGCTGTTATAAAATCCACTGTAACCCCACTGCTTTGTGGGGCTTATTGCTTTTATAAAACGGTTACTTCATATGCCTAACGTTAGCAAGATTTCGTAAATTAAAACACAAATAAGTTGTAATTATATTAGTAGAAATATTACTCTTTCGCCAAACAAAGTAGTTCCTCAGAATCAAGTGTGGCTGCAACAGAGCGCAGTTCTCAAGCAATACAGACGCAGCAAAGACACAATGAAAATATGATTAAAGACTGTGGTGTTTATTTTTATAAATATACATTAACATTTATATCGTGCAACTGTTGAAGTGATAATCAAATATGCGTGGAAGCATGCTTTACTTTAACTCTTTCCCCGTCAGCGTTTTTTTTTTTTAAGTTGCCACCCAGTTTTAGTTTAATGCCTTCCAGAAAAATTATCTTCTTTAAATAAACATAAAATATATATAATGAAAGAACAGACGCTACGCTTAAAAAAAACCTGTTTCATCCTACCTTCATTTGTTCTCTTATCACCAAGAACTTTTGTAAGAGATGCGTCACTGTTTAAGTTGGGTAAGATCGCCATCTAGTGGATAATAGCGGATCTATGAATCTAAGGTAGAAACTCCTCAGAGAACGTTTTCTCTGTATTGATGAGATGACTCAACAATATTTATCGACATTTATCTGGATATCGTCATTAATTGTGCAATTGTAGAAAAATGAATATATGATTAAAGACTCTGGTGTTTATTTTCATAAATCAGTACGCAGCAACAGTAGCGCAGTGATACTTATGTAATGCGGTCTGAACCGTGGGGTTACCGGGGTATTTTAATCATGGCTTAGAACGTGTTTCAACCAATCAGAATGAAGAACCAGAACGGGCAGTTTTATAAAAATAATTTTATGATGACTTTAAAAACATACTAACATTTCAGCTGAGATCTCTTGATAATATCCGCCACACAATATCCTGTTTTGGACACATAAGCCTCTTAAGAAAGGCCTTATTTTAGCCCATATCAACTGAATTATTATACACCGTTATGACCGCTGGACCCACAACAAGAACAACTAAATTTAAAACCAACTGTTCTGTTTTTCAAAATTTAGGAATTATATTTAATTTTACATAAATGAACATCTGAATTCTGTGTGATTACCCAGACAAAATCATGTGCATTATTCATGAAACGTTTGGATGATGTTAAATTAAATGTAGCTTATGACAGATATTGATATTGGTGAGATTATTCGAGTGTGTGTGTAACCCAGTTTTATTTTTGTAAACTAATCTATTAGACACCCTGACACATAGATGATAAATTAATTTATCTGGAAGGCATATTTAAACTGCTCATTTACTCATGGCCGAACAACATATTGTAACCACAACCACTGACAGTTGGGAATATTGCACCTGCTCTAAATATGATAGCATGACAGCTTTCTGCATTATGTGAATCTCAAACTTTTCGGAATGCGCAACCCCCCAAAATTCATGACATAAAACAAGCTCAAACTTATATAGAACTTTAATTAAACAAACATATTCAATTATGTAGTTCTGTGGGTTAGTAGCCTTATTTTCCTGATGTTTAATTACACAGAATTTATGATAAATTCATGTTGCTTTGCTCATAAAATGTCATATGACTGGGGTCCCATGGCACCATCTAGCACCCCCCAGTTTGAGAGCCACTGCCCTAACAGGACTTCACTTATGTGCCTGCTGCCTTCTACTCTGAATCAAGGTCTCTCGTTTTCTTTAATACATTTGCCTTTTTATTCCCTGCACAAACACAGAGCTTCTACAATCCCTTAGTGAAATGTGTGTGTGTGTGTGTGTGTGTGTGTGTGTGTGTGTGTGTGATACAATAATCCAGACACAGAGGATCTCCATCTCTCCTCTGAACAGTACAAAGACACACAAAACTAAGCCATTGGCCTAGTATTTCTAACACACTGTCCCTATAACTGCACTATGTTTTCTCAAAAGAGTACAATAACTGGCACACTGCATTTGATTAACACTGACATTTATGCACTTTGTAGATGCTTTTATCCAAAGAAATTTACATTGCATTCAAGGTATACCGTTTTTATCAGAATAGTGATCTCTAGAAATAAAAAAAAAGTTTTTCAATAATGTAAATCTAGTAATAGTTTTTTAAAAATGTGTATTGTACAAATATAGTACAACATTTAGACTAACGCTGTGTGCACACCAACCGCAGGGTGACGCAATGTCATTCACTTCAATGGAAGCTTGGTGACTTCCGGCGACACAAGTGACCATTGGCGACAGGAAGTGGGTGTGTCCAGCCACCCGACAAAGTTGAGAAAAGTAATGGGGTTCACATCATCCATCTCTTATCAGTAAAGGATTAGTCAATTTTCTTAAAAAAATTTACTCACCACCATGTCATCCAGTCGAGAAGAAATTATGTTGTTGTTGTTTTTTGAGGAAAACATTCCAGGATTTTTTCATACTTAACAGTTTTAATGCAGTTTAAAATTGCTGTTTCAAAGGACTCTAAATGATCCCAAATGAGGCATAAGGGTCTTATCTAGCGAAACGATTGTCATTTTTGACAAGAAAAATTAAAAATATGCACTTTTAAACCACAAATTCTCGTCTTCCTGCAGTCGTGTGACATGCCAGCGCGACCTCACGTAACAGGCCATTACATCAAGAGGTCACAGATGACATGTGAAACTACGTCCCAGACTCCCAGTGTTTACAAGTGTGGAGAAAGAGAACCGTTCCGATGTTGTTGTATGTCGAATGATACTAATTAATGTCTCTGTATCAGTTTATTGTTTAAAATGGTCTGCAAATGTGCGTTTCATATATGTAACACGTGACCTTTCGACGTCATTACGTCATTAAAAAATCCTGGAATGTTTTCCTCAAAAAACATAATTTCTTCTCGACTGAACAAAGAAAGACATTAACATTTTGGATGACATGGTGGTGAGTAAATTATTTGGATTTTTTAAAACTGATAATTTACTTATCCTTTAAACTGAGAGGATGGTTACTTATTTGTTTATAATTAAGGGCGATTTATAGTCGTGTGTAGGTTCTACGCCGTAGCCTGACGCGCACCTCGCAAAAATTTTAAGATCTACGCAGACCGCAAGTGCTGTGATTGGTCCACCAGAACCCCTCCCGTCAGGTAAAAAAAAACGGTGTCATAGGTATTTCCGTTTGTGGCGGTGAAAACAAAGATGAGCCAAGTTGAGGAGTAATTTAACTCAAACTGCATCAGAAGTCGTTGTTTATTTACTTCCATTATTGCTGGTCTTCTCAAATTATACACAACAAGTTGCTGTTTCTTCTTCGTTTGTGGGTTAACTTGTTAAGCTTCTTCTTCTCTGACGGTCGCGCTGCTACTGTGGTTACCTGCGTGGTTACTGCTTACTGTGTTTGCACGTCGACGCAGACGACAACGCAAAAGTATAAATGAAAACCGACGCAGAACCTACGCCGTCGTGGCTACACCGTAGGACCTATGCACAACTATGACGAGCCCTTTACTAGGACAACCAGAATTAGGACTAAGACAACCAGAATCCTAATGACCTCATTGAAAGAGACAGGCAACACATAGTGACAATGTTGCGGGTTGTGTGCAGGGAGCATAAGATGGAAACAAATGCATTTAGCATTATACAGGTGATAAATTGAGAGCACGCAAGCCAACAGATGTGCACTTTTATTAGACGATGAACCTAAAGCTTTAATCCAATGTGCCTGTTTCTGCACTCTCTCTCTCTCTCTCAATCAAACTGTAACTGTGGCTGATTCACAGAACTCATTGAGGAATTGCCAAAATTCTCCTTGGAACAAATAGAAAATTGGGGACAATTTCTGGGACGCACAAAAACCTCCTGAGCCCTTCAAAAACCTATTTAACATCTGTCAGTTTGGCACAAACAGGTCAAAGGTAAGAAAAAAAGTCAAGTGTGTTATTTAAAGCAGGTATGGAAGCAATCATTACAAACACTGTGTCTGTAAAAGCGAACAAAAAAATGGGATTTTTAGATATATTAAACTTTTAAATCCTGAAAGACAATTCATTTATTCTTAATACACATTGCTATGTTTATAACACAACACCAGCACCCAAAGAAATATTAAACAACATATCCTAATGTCCAGCTATCCTATATTCTCAGCTATCCGGTATTTTCAAAATGGAAACCTCTCTGACGGTCGCGCTGCTACTGTGGTTACACACGTGGATACTGCCAACCAGCGGTCTGCGCGTGTGTTTGCACGTCGACGCAAAAGTATAAATGAAAACCGACGCAGAACCTACACCGTAGGACCTACGCACAACTATAACGAGCCCTTAATGCTTCCCATTTACTTTTAATGGGTGACGTCATGCGTTGCCAAACTGAATTGTGGATCCGTTGGCGCCGCGTCAGTGCCGTTGCCCGTGGCAGAAGTTGGACATTTCTCAACTTTTCAAGCGGCAACGCGTGCGTCAGCCAATCAGATCACCTTATGCAAATTACCTAGACAGAGCCAGCCAATTACGTTTATGGAAGAACGGAGCATGTGTAGCGGCCACTGTGATTGGCTGTTGGCCACGCTTCAGACAAGCCTTCCGTTAAGCGTTAACGCTTACGCCCCGTGTGAAAGCGCCGTTAGGCCACCACCACCAGACTTGTTGTTTTAGAAGTTTAAATGTCCATTCATGCGATGCCACGTCATCATTGTGTACAAACAGTAAAAGGGTCTATAACATTGCAAAAACAACAAATCTAATTCTGGCATGGTGGTCTAAGACTTTTGCACAGTACTGTACATTTCACGACATTAGTGAGTCTTATAGTACATTACACCTTCATATAAACCAAAAACATGAAAATTAAAAACTAAAACCAAAGGGCGATCTCAACACAGAAGTGACTTAAACTGCAATTCATCGACTGGCCAAAAAGGAAGTCAATGCCATAGACCCTCCATGTTAAAATGTCCAAATTTTCATAAAAAATGTTGTTTACAGTCTGTGTGTTTTTGGTCTACAAAACCAATTTATATAACCCTTCATGACAACTGTGAGGGGGTACATTTCTCATAACTCATCTGTTTTAATTATATTAAGCCTTAAAGCTCTGTATAATTATAGGCGTTACCACTTGAGTGACGGGTGGATTGCTGCTGCTGTGTTACTATAGTCAAGCTAGGCGGGCATGGTTTTCGCAACCAGGCACTTCAGCTCCACCTACGTTCCATCTCTTTGCCCATTTTTGATATTCCAGGAGTGACGCGATGCCAAGATAGCAATGGCCAGCTACACCCACTTTTGGGCTTCAAAAATGCTCTTCAGAAACCTACAGGTGGCATCACGGACACTACGTCAATATTTTATACAGTCTATGACTAAAACCAGCCACACTTACAACATGAAGTCTTGCTCCCAGCATGGCCGGTCTCCACGCACGGTGATGGTTGTGCTCTTAACATTCTGGACCTTCAGTGTTACATACACATTAAACTTGTCTGCAAAAGAACACAAGAAAAAGGAAATACATTCTGTAATTATGTAACAGAAATCCGTTTACACAAAAAAATGGGTTTTCTTAACCTCATGCTGTTTCAATCCAGTATGTCTTTCTTCATACATTCCTAAATAAAGGGTTAAAAAGGGGATACAGAGATTACAGGGATAGTTCACGCAAAAATTAAAATAATGTCATTAATGACTCACCCTCATGTTGTTCCAAACTCATAAGACCTCCGTTCATCTTCAGAACACAATTTAGGATGTTTTATATTTAGTCCGAGAGCTTTACTGTCCATGTCCAGAAAGGTAATAAAAACATCATCAAAGTAGTCCATGTGACATCAGTGGGTCAGTTAGAATGTGTTGAAGCATTGAAAATACATTTTGGTCCAAAAATAACCAAAAATTACGACTTTATTCAGCATTGTCTTCTGTCTATTGTGAAATGCATGTGCAAGACTAAAGTCAAGTGACTGCAGTGACGCAGATGACATGTTATCCTCAGACATGTTTGCGAATTTTTTTTTTAAACTTATAGCGTGTCTCCCTCAGACTGTAAACAAAGCCCTGGCACAAAAAAAACAACAAAAAAACAGCTGGGGTGCACCAGATAACACGTCAGCCACGTCGTACATCATCCGCGTCACTGCAGTCACGTGACTTTAATCTTGCGCATTGCATCTTGCAATAGACAGAAGACAATGATGAATAAAGTCGTATTTTTTTTATTTTTGGACCAAAATGTATTTTCGATGCTTCAACACATTCTGACTGAACCACTGATGTCACATAGACTACTTTGATGATGTTTTTATTACCTTTCTGGACATGGACAGTATATCGTATGTAGATTTTCAATGAAGGGTCAAAAAGCTCTGACTAAATCTAAAACTGTGTTACGAAGATGAACGGAGGTCTTACGAGTTTGAAACGACATGAGGGTGAGTCATTAATGACATTATTTTCATTTTGGGTGAACTATCCCTTCAAAGTACTGATTTTGGTTCCCCAAAGAACCTTTTAGTTAAAAACTTATACCTTTTATTAGCTTTTATTACCACTACTAAGAAACCTTTGTGAAGGGTTTTGTTGTTTTGATGGAACGATACAGCCTCACAAACAAACAAAAAACGAAACATTTTTGAAGAGTGTATGAGACAGAATTGACAGTTTTAGGTAAACAATCTCGTTAACACAATTACACTATGAAATACAGAACCTAGTCCATGAATTAATTTTTGTTTTGCTTTATTATGTATTGAATAAAGCAAATCATGAGACATCATTTAAACCTGACAAGTATTGTAATGGAGAAATGAGATGTGAAATCTTCCTCAGTGTTCAAGTTTGCACGTGCTAAATATTCATGGATTTATGTAAATGAAATGAGTTATTATGTGCAGAGACACAGACAGGTTAAAAAAGTCAGTCAGAGGTCAAAAAGCAGGCATAATTAAACCCAGATATAAAGTGACACAAAAGCACTTTAAACGCTTTGGGGTGGTTTCCGGGACAGGGATTAGACTAAAATAAATATAAGAGCTGTTCAAATTGAAAACAACTTGCACTAGCATATGTTAAAATACATCAGTGCCTTCTGTTTTGCCTCAAAATGCACCCAAGTAATCTTTTTAGTAAGGCATGTTTGTTAAAACTAGTTATATTTCCTAATTAATCTAAACAACCCAGCATTTTGGGTTGAAACAACCTAAGTTAACACAAGTTGAATTACAACTTTACGGGTTGGGTTTCTCCCTTTTTGACCCAACGCTGGTTTAAAAATAAACAAAAATGTGTATTTTTACAAAAAATATATATTTTAAACTAAAAAATATTAATTTCCATTTATCCATTTGACAGACGCTTCTATCCAAAGCGACTTACATTGCATTACTAGGTATACAGTTGTTATTCATATGTTTATTCCCTAGGTTCGAACTCATGAAGTTTTGTACTTCTAATGCAATCCTCTACCACTGAGCTATACAGGAGCACATATAGTATGAACAACTTAGCACAAAGCCTTTCGAACACCTTATTCATTTTAAAAAGAAATAATAAAACAAGTCTCGATCTTGACCCAGAGCTCTGTGTACTAAATTACATGATGTTATGAAGACCTCATAGATTACCAAGATAATATAGTCAACAGGACTCATTTCATAAGGAGCTTTCGAGAGAGAGATAGAGAGAGAGAGAGCAATAAAAGATTCCCTAAAAGAGATTATTTCAATATACTTGATTTTAAACGATTTGCAGAAAATATTTTTTTTAGATATAATAATTTCTATTAAACAATGTGTTCCTGTTCTTGTGATTACTCTAAATTTAGCACATAAATATCAGCATGGGCTTGGGCCATGAATTTGTCTTTACTGGGCCATAATTCATGCAATTAAGTTTTTGCCTGAGAAGGCCTTACAGAAATAAATCACATTTATTTTGTACAGTCCTGGATGAAGGACATTCCTAAAATAACTGTAAGGGTGTTTTCAGACCTGTAGATCGATTGCTTTGTTTCATGCAGGAAACAAAACTCAGGCGGGACAGCATTTTTAAGATGTCAGGATCCTGTCAGTCATTTATGTGTTTAAAGGACAAGTTCGGTATTTTACACTTAAAGCCCTGTTTTCAGATTGTTTATGATTAAATAGGACGGCTGCCCCAAGAATTTTTGAGTGTTTATTGTTTCACCTCCCACGTCTACAATAGGTGTATAGGTGCACAGGAACAATCCTAAAATGCATTAAACTTTCGTTTACAAAGAAGTGAAACTCACAGAGTGGTCAGGGGTGTTCACTGATATGCTCACACAAAAATCGCTGCAAAAGATGCTTTCCAACAGGTGTTTTACCATTCGTTGTAAACTTGTGGACCCCTTTTTTCCAAACGCCTCACACCCGTATATTCTTCCGCTGAGAGCTTGAATAATAAACACTCCAGCCCAGTGGGTGGCGATAATCCACCTTTGCCAACTGCAAGAATACAAACAAAGTTCCCGGTGTGGAGTAATACCGTACCTCACAGCACATCTAATACAAGTCAATAGAGTTGGACAAAACTACGGTTAAACCTGTTGGAAAGTGTCTTTTGCAGCGATTTTTGTGTGAGCATATCAGTGAACACCCCTGACCACTCGGTGAGTTTTACGTCTTTGTAAATGAAAGTTTAATGCATTTTAGGAAGGATTGTTCCTGTGCACCTATAAAGCCATTAGAGGTGGGAGGTGATACAAGAAACACCCAAAAATTCTCGGGCCAGCATCATATGTCCAAATTTCAGTCAAAACCGTTCTATTTCATCATAAACAATATGAAAACAGGGCTTTAAGTGTAAAATACCGAACTTGTCCTTTAAAGGAAAACACCAGTTTTTCAATATTTTACTATGTAAAACCTCCACTTAGATGAATTAATACATAACTTTTGTTTGGAGCCATAGGAATGAATGTGACTAGGCTAAATGCTAACACATTCAAGAAGCGCTGTACAAAGATTAAAAGTGCATGCATTGAAAAAAGATATGCATGTATTAATTCATCGAAGTTGAAGTAAGAACATTGTAAAATATTGAAAAAAATTGTGGTGTTTGCCTTGAAGTCTTGTTTCTAGTTACAGGATCCTGACAGTCCCGTATACTTGTCTTGTGTCTGTGTGGAGAGCCACGTAACCTGTGTTGTGTTATACGTGCCTCGTGTTCTCCTGTCATTAGTCTTGACCCCACCCTCTTGTTTCCTTGTTAATTATTCATGATTAGTTTATTCCCCACACCTGTTTGTCCTCGTTCCCTAGTTTAGTTCTTCCCTATTCAATGCCATTGTGTCTGATGTCTTGTGCTGGTTCATTGTGTATCTTCGGATACCATCGGGTGTGTTTGTCTGTCCCGTTTATTATTTGAGTTATTGTCATTGTTCGTGGGTATTTATGTTATAATAAACTTCTTTTTGTTACGAGCTGTCTGCGATTGCAAAGGCTCAGGTCTGAAAACACCCTAAGAAAATGTTCAATAACATTACCCAGTTCCCACACCTTAGTTAACTTCAAATTCAAGGACCTTTCAAGGACTTTCCAGGTCCAATACCCTCAAATTCAAGGACTAAATGTGGGGACACATTTCAAGTGAAAGCAAGGTTACATCGTGTTACCTTTAATGATACATTGTTACAGTTCCCTTTCGAGGGAACTCGCGCTGCGTCACTGCGGTGACACTTTGGGAACGCCTCCAGGGGTAAATGTGTCTGAATGTGTATATCAAATTCAACCAATGGTGAGACTTAACGACAAAGACAGGGTGACGCGGGAACCAGGAAGTATATCACTATCTGAAATATTGCCAAAGACGGCGTTACAGGGACGCAGGAAGTATGGCAAGGGAGACGCAGCGTCTTATTCCCTTCTCAGGGAACAACAGTTACATACATAATCCGAGACGTTTTCATGTGTAAAACACTACTATGCAAAAAAAAAACATTTGGGTATGAATCAACATTTGCATACAGAAAATATAAGCATTTAAAGCAAACAGTTTAACACGTGTGCTTAAAAAGTCTAGAATTTTTTTCATATTATCCTACACTACACAGGGAATAATATGGATTTTTTTCCAGAAAACTTCTTGCATAAAATATAATCAAGCTCTTTCAATGACCTGTATCTATTTATGTATATTTTCAATAGGTTTCCCATTCCCATAGGTTTCCACCTGACCACCACCTTTTGCTTTGCTTCCCCACTTGATTTATTTTATTTTATTTCAGCCAGCACAGTCCTGTCCACTGTCTAATGAACCTTATAGAAGGATCCAGAGAAAATGTTCCAGAAGAGGATGTCTCAATCTCACCACTCGAGATTATCTGGGACGGCTGACAAATGTAGAGTTGTGATCTTAACCGTTCAATTCTCCATCCATAAACCTGTACCTGGATTTCAATCCACCTACAGCCCTTCACTTTCCCTGGTCCAATTTACCTCAACCGTCATTCTTGAGAAACAAATGAAAAAACAGATTGGCAAACACAAGAAAAAACACAAATGATGCACTAATGCACGGTGAGATGTATGGAGAGTTGTATACTCTTACTGTAAATATCAACAGTTGTCTATTTTTACTTCTCCCAAGGCACTTAAACGTTACTTAAACCACAACTCTGGGCTTCATCAAAGAGCAACCACTGCAATTTTCCTCAGAGTGTGCATGCATACATTAGCACTAATGTGAACCTAGTATAGAGGGTCAAAAATCTCATGTAGGTGAGAATCAGACATCTTTTCTTGACATGTAATGCTAGTTTAATGAGAATTCCTCCGATTTTTCTCTGCAGACAGGCCGTTTCTGTAATCTCTGTCCCTAAGGATCCATCTTTATCCTACTGCCTGTACTGAGGGCCACAGCTTCGACAGGCTGCTCGATATGACCATCATAATGAAGAGCAGAATTGGGGCTGAATGAGAAAGATGGAGGGATAGAGATGACAGAAAAAGTCTGTGAAGAGCCAGTCTGTGAGCAGACCAAGCAGAAACCAAAATAAAACCACATGCACAGAAATGCAATTAAAATTTGTAGAGATTTTTGCTGTCACAGAACTAAGAACAAAACATTTAAATACAGGTAAGAAATATGTATAAATTAGGGATGCATAACAATTAATCGCGATTAATCTATAGCAGAATAAAAGTTTTTGTTTATATCATATATGTTTGTGAACTGTGTATAATAGTTTGGATAAATAAATGCACACACATGCATGTATATATTTAAGAAATGTTTACATGTGTTTATACATTTGTATATTTATGTATAATTTATATTGTATATAAATATAAATACTTTATATACAGAAAATATATATACAGTTGAAAGAAAAAGTGTGTGAACCCTTTGGGCTTACTTGGATTTTTTCATAAATTGGTTGTAAAATGTGTTCTGATCTTCATCTAAGTCACAACAATAGAGAAACACAGTCTGCTTAAACTAATACCGCACAAACATTATACGTTTTCATGTTTTATTACACACAACATGTAAACATTCATAGTGCAGGGTGGAAAAAGTATGTGAACCTTTGGGTTTAATACTGGTTGACTATAGTCATAGTTGCAGATCATACCTGCACAACGCTCAGGAGAAATTTTTGGACTATTCCTCTTTACAAAAGTGTTTCAGTTTAGCAATATTCTTGGGATGTCTGGTGTGAATCGCTCTCTTGAGGTCATGCCACAGCATGTCAATCGGGTTGAGGTCAGGACCCTGACTGGGCCACTCCAGAAGGCGTATTTTCTTCTGTTGAAGCCATTCTGTTGTTGATTTACTTCTATGCTTTGGGTCGTTGTCCTGTTGCATCGACTATCCTCTGTTAAGCTTCAGTTGGCGGACAGATGGTCTTAAGTTTTCATGCAAAATGTCTTGATAAACTTTGGAATTAATTTTTCCATCGATGACAGTAATCCGTCCAGGGCCTGAGGCAGCAAAGCAGCCCCAAACCATGATGCCCCCTCCACCATATTTCACAGTTGGGATGAGGTTTTGATGTTGGTGTTCTGTGCCTTTTGTTCTCCACACATAGCGTTGTGTGTTCTTTCCAAACAACTCAATTTTGGTTTCATCTGTCCACAGAATGTTTTGAACATCCAGGTGCTCTTTTGCAAACTTCAAATGTGCTGCAATGTTTTTTTTGGACAGCAGTGGCTTCCTCCGTGGTGTCCTCCCATGAAGTCCATTCTTGTTTAATGTTTTCCTTATTTTAGATTTGTCAACAAAAATGTTAGCATGTGCCAGAGATTTCTGTAAGTCTTCAACTGACACTCTAGGAGTCTTCTTCACCTCATTGAGCATCCTGCACTGTGCTCTTGCAGTCATCTTTACAGGACGACTACGCCTAGGGAGTGTAGCAACAGTGTTGAACTTTCTCCATTTGTAGACAATCTGTCTTACCGTGGACACATGGACATCAAGGCTTTTAGATATACTTTTGTAGCCATTTCCAGCTTTATGTAAGTCAACAATTATTGATCGTAGGTCTTCAGACAATGCTTCTTCAGAACAGCAAACTCAAATCTGGGGTGTGTTTTTTATAGGACAGGGCAGCTTTTTATCAACACATCCAATCTCATCACATTGATTGGACCCCAGGTTGGCTGACTCCTGGCTCCAATTAGCTCTTGGAGAAGTCATTAGCCTAGGGTTTCACATACTTTTTCCACCCTGCACTATGAATGTTTACATGTTGTGTTCAATAAAAACATGAAACTGCGTTTCTCTATTGTTGTGAAGATCAGAACACATTTTATGACCAATTTATGAAGAAATCCAAGTAAGCCCAAAGGGTTCACATACTTTTTCTTTCAACTGTATATACATACATACATATATATATACAGATATATATACACATATACATACATATACATTATATATATATATATATATATATATATATATATATATATATATATATATACATTATATATATATATATATATATATATATATATATATATATATATATATATATATATATATATATATATATATATATGTGCATGTGTGCATATTTATATATATACATTATTATTATTATTATAATACACAGTTTACACACATATATGATTTAAACAAAAACTATTCTGGCAATTAATCGTTATGCATCCCTAGTATAAATCTTTCCTCTCGGTTATGCCAACCTAATACTACAGAGATGCTGCCAAACTGCTAAGCACATGTTAAATGGGGAACAGAGAGAGTCAGCTTTGAATAGAAATGGGGGGTGGTTTTGTGAAAAAGGTCTAATCTGGGCCTAGGGTGAAATTATCAAATATTAATATCATCTCCCAGACCTATAATTACTAATATACAAGTCAAACTGTACAGCCAATTGTAATGTCTTGTATAATACTTTAATACTCCACCTTTTATCTTTTTTACATCTGTTAACCACTTTGGATCAAAATTTCATTAATGGGCTCACAAATTTTCTGTTGAAGATAACAAAGGGGCTCCTGGGGACTCCTTATCTGATGAATATTTAATTTTAAAAAAAATTACTTAGCAAAAAAAAATTGTAATTTTGGACTAATAAACATGTGAGACTAAAATTTAGAGCCTAAAAGTGTGACAGGACATACAGAAAACCAGTTTAGACACACTTTAGACATATTCAGTGTAAAAGAGACATGCAATATCCATATCCTTAAATAAATGCCGGACAGCAATACATTTTCAAGCTTCTGGAGATGCAGGAATTTGTGCACCATATTTCACGAGTGTCATTAATAAGCTTCCTCATTTGATGCAATTAAGGATCTCCAGCTGTTAAACTAAAATGAGCCACTTACACTTTCAGTAAGAATCCCTCTGCGCCAAAGATAATAGAATCAGAGTCAAACTGCATTTGGTTTTGACACTGTATTGAATTCTCTGCTGTGGGTTGAAAACTGAGCTGAAAAGGCATTTTGCTGTTATTAGGAATAGATGAGATTTCTGGGATGCTCTGTCATACAGACAGAGAGTCAAGCACAGACTGATGCTCTGCTGCTGTCTCTCTCTCTTTTTTATATCTTATGAAATAGTAGCTCTACATGAGGTAAATCAAGAGACCATGAATTAAACATCTACAAGCACCTTTATTAGGTCATTAAAACTCTCCATAACACATACGCACGCACGCACATGGTTTTTATACTTGGATGGATAGATGGACAGATAGAAGGGATGGGAATCAGTACTGTAGGTACATTTTAACTTTATGCCTTTGCAGACACTTTTATCCAAAGCGACCTACAGTGGTACAAGTTATACATTTTATCAGTATGTGTGTTCCCTGGGTTCGAACCCATGACCTTTTACACTGCTAACACAAGGCTTTACCACTGAGCTATACAGGAGCACTTTTCACATTTATTAAAGCAAACTAAAGAGTTTTCTAAACTATATTTTATGGCGTAATAGCACTTTTGGGAGTACTTCGACTCGCCTGAAAAGTCCGCTCCCCTTCTCCCTCTCATAATGGGAGAGGGAGGGTGTTACTGCGCCGAGTCGAAGTACTCCCAAAAGTGCTATTACGCCATAAAATATAGTTCCTCTTTTAAATCCGCTTAGAAAAGCCCTACGTTTTATTTTGTACCACCAAACTTGCTCGTATAACTACTCGTCTTAAATAGGAAAAACGTTGATGTGTTTGGTCACTTCTAACTTTATCTCTAAATGGTACCATTGAATGAATGGGGCTAAGCTAAATGCTATCGAAGCGTCGCAGCGCGCTCCAGCGCTTACGTGCACGCACACAGATGATAGAGGGATGTATCAACAATTCTTAGTTAAGGTAATAACATATTTTAATATTGAAAATGAGTAGACTATTCCTTTAAAGGGATAGTTATTCATCAAACCCATGACCTTTTGCTCTGCTGACACATTTCTTTAAGTTTTTTTGTTTTGTGATCTACAGTTGTTGTTAATATAATGTTAAAGGGATAGTTCACCCAAAAACGAAAATTCTGTGTATGCATGCGCGTATGTGCACATTGATGCATATATAGGTCTTATATATAGGTCTTATACATAATGCATAGATATATTTTGAAATAGAAAAATGTAAACGATGATAAGATATATAATTTTTAACAAACGTGCGTGTTCATAGGCGCCAAATTCTTTCTCCGCCGGTGGGTGCTCGTCACAGCGTCAAGCAATGTTTAGGTACTTAGCCACGAAAGATGCTCTGAAGCGCCCATGCGCTTTGAAGAGGGGGAAAGTGGTGCGGTCACGTTTTTGTGTGGTTTTAGACGCGACATGTGAAGTAAATGTGAAGCAACTGTGCGTATGTGCTTGGCACTTCCACTCATGAAACAACAAATTAGAAACCTTTTTGGGGTTATAATGTTTCCAGCCGCACTGAAAACACGTTCTGATGGCGTACTGGTTGCGCAGACTTTTTCGCAACTTTGAGTGACCAAGAGAGAACGGCCGTTTCTCAATCCGAAGGGTGCAGCCTCCGGAGGTCGCATATGCAGGCTGCATGTCATCAAGCCTGGTTTATCATTTTTAGACATTTGCAAGTCATAAGCATATTACAACAATGTATGATTAACAAATAATAATAGTCAACTTTATAATTGTTAACGTTATGAAATAAGACAGTCTTGATGACGTATGCAGCTTGCAAATGCGACCTCCGGACGCTACGGTCTTCGGATTGACCATGGCCAATATCTTGCCTCATTGCCCCCCCCCCAAGCCAGCGGGTCATCACTGATATCAGTTGCCTTCCGTTGCAAATAGCGCATTAACTCCGCGTCTGCTGGCTGTTTGCGTTAACACGAACCTGAAGACATGTCACTGGGGGAGATAAGGTATAGCTAACGTTTAGGGAAAAACGTATTAATGATAAGGCACAGCTAAGGTACAACTTAAGAACGACATAGAGCTAAGAAGGTTTTGGGAAACACAACCCAGATTCATGGTGTGGGTGGCAAAGGAAGACTGAGAGCCAGACGCAGTCAATAAGAGTCAAACTGAGACAATCACATTCTGCTTATTAACAACGTGTACTGCACAAATGGACAGATGAATAGTAGACAGTAAGATGCTCAGGTACCTATATAGATTCATTTGGCATACTGGCAATCATAACTGACCCACTATAACAGTTCAATGTCATCAGCTTAAAAACTCAAATAAAACTCTTGAATATCCATCAGTAACAAACAGCAACTAGTTCACCTTAGAACTACACACTGTAGGAGCTTGTTATCTTGTAAAATGTAGTGTTAAACTGCTAAAACCTCAGACTAGAACTAAAAATATTACTTTTATACATGCATCTATCTCAACTGTTTAAAGAGTGTGCTGTGTGTTGGAGTATAGACTGAATATCCCCTGATGGTCTAGTGGTTGCCTGCTGGCTAACCAGTAAACCAGTTCACTGTTTTTTCCAGTCCACGGCAAACTGGGCCATAGCATGAGTCTGATTCACGTACTCATTTTAGCACCAAACACTTGATAATACGATAATTCACTGAATTATGTTTTATTTTTTCCTCTCTTAGACCAGGGTAATTGTAGAGCTATAACAAGCACAACTGTGTCATGACGTAAACAGATCATTACCTTGAGGTCCATGTAGTTTGGCTTTTTTCACTGAAAAACAGAAACAAAATGACAAGTAGTTAAAGTTAGCATAATTTTGGCAGTAGTATAATATACTCTGCATTTAAAATGTGTCGAAACACAGCAACAAAACATTCTTTTGTTGGCCCCTGGCTGGTAACAATTTTTGTCTCTTTATCAAATGCTTTCTGATAGTCTATTGATTTCTTACCACGGGTACATGGATCCCCGGGCGTACTTAAGCAGGTTCAAGGGGTACATGGAAAGACTTTGCTTTTGCTTTGGTAAACCCATATTGCTTCCTGCAGGTTAATCTCATTAAGATTTACATAAACTATGTATTTCTTCATGGGTGATATTTCATACTTGGTCGGTAACTGAACTCCACATTGTGAGAAAAATGGCTGTCGCTGGGGCAGCAGTACCCTTTTAAAAGGTCCCAAGGTAACAGTTATGTATACGTTTAGTACCAATATGTGCATCTGAGGTACTAATACGAACTCTTGTACTTTTTGAAAGGCTAGTCTATGAATATATTAAAGCACAAGATAAAAAGCAACTTTGATATTTACACTACACTCTATGGCACTTTTCCATTGCATAGCACACCACGGTTTGGGTCGGGTCGGCTTACTTTTGGAGGCTTTTCCACTGGGTAAAGTACGTAGCACCCGATACTTTTTTTAGTACCACCTCGGTTGGGGTTCCAAGTGAGCCGAGCTGATACCAAAACGTGAGGTGAAAACACTGTAGATCACTGATTGGTCTGACAAGATTAGCTTTACCTTCGTGCTAGCTTGCGCTGTCTCGAGTAAACCTGTTGTCATCTGTGCTTTGCTGTAAGTTCCTAAACTCCCTTTTAGTGATGAAAAACATCCACATATTGACAATCAGGAACACCATATAATTTTTCCCCAGACTTGCAGTTTGTGGCGGCACATTTGCGATGCTCACGTCCGCATATATGCTTAAATGCAACTTGACTGACACCATGGGGGTTTGGACAGAAACTGTCATGTAAGACAACGCGATAAACTATTTGTGGTGGTCAATTTTAATTTTGTGACGGACTGAGAAATAAATGAATGTATGGGAATGTATGCATTCCAACAATGCTCTCACTTATGATGTCACAGTAGTAGGCAGCGCAATTATAACGACACGCCTATAATCCCTTCCACTCCGAAGTATTACTAAACTCGATGGAAAAGCTAACCAAGCCAAAGGGAGGGTGAGCTGACCTGACCTAAACCGTGGGGTACTATGCAATGGAAAAGTGCCATAAAGTTTAAGACAATGCACTTTGGTGACTGGTTTCAAATGACTGTGGAGATTTGAAGATTGGTTGATGAACAAAGTTTAGACAGTGAAGTTTTCCTGCAAGTTTTGAATGTGTTATTTTGGTCAGACGTGGAGAACGGAGGCTACGGAGTTATATACCAGTGGCCGCATACAGTACACACGCTGCACCAGATGGCTGAAGGATTACAATGAGTCTGTCTCTGTCCTCCCCCAACACAGGCATTATGATATACACATCCCTCTAACTTATCACTTTCCCCATTGCGTGTGTGTTTTCCTCTCTACAGTAGGCTATGTGTGGAGAACAAATCACAAAAAGCATTAACTGAATTTTTAATTATCCATCCAAATGTAAATGAAACCTACAAATGCATTGGCATGAATATGCACAGCGCTTTGCTGTGCATATTACACTTGTACTTTTCTAAACAAAGAATACTTTACTGTAAACAAGACCTTAGTACAAAAGGCTACATACAATAAGGCCTTAACATTATGATAAAAGCAAATCGTATTTACTGTGCACCATTATTATACAAAATGTCTCTCCATTCAGCATTGAGATGTCAGTCTCTTCATTTTCTATACATGTTTCCTGTCATGACTGCTGACGGCATGACAGATCTCTCTGATACAAAAGACCTCACTAAACTGCAATTTACTGTTGTCCACACATTGAAAATCAATTGAAGCAGATTTATACAGAGGAAACTCACTTGAACAGTTTAAAGGAATATTCCACTTACATGAAAAAAAATCCTGATATTTTACTCACCCTCATGTCCAGGGGCGTCATGCACCAATTTTTTTAAGGGGACACACAGTGTGCACAGCTCACAGAAATTTGTGCATACACAGACATCAAACGAAATATTATTGGGCTTTCAGTCTTTTCCATGTCACAGGTACATTTCTAACAATTTGAGCGCCCCTGCCTTCAGGCAAAAACCTCCAATATATATGCCACGTATATAAGTTATATATGAATGATGTAAATATGTCCATAATCTATTAGACTAACACAATTAAAGTTATTTTAGTAAATGCCCTGACTCTTCCAAGATATAAAATGGTTAAATAACAGGGTCCACGACTTTCAAGCTCCAAAAAGTGCATCCTTCGCAGAAGTAATCCACATGGCTCTAGAGTGTGAATAAAGGCTTTCTGAAGGTAATCGATGCGATTTTGCAAGAAAAATATCCCCATTTAAAACTTGTAATATGCCTTTGAAAAGGTTTATGTCTGTTAAAAGTAATGTAAATACAATTCTTCACAGTCTTTACTGCATGAATCAAATATACACGCATTCGTATGAAGTATAACAGTTCTTCAGTGAAGAGCAGAGAGTGATTTTATCTAGAGATGAATTAGGTTACTGTAGCTTTAAAGGCCACTTCACACTGGTCAGACAGACTCCAACAGACGCATCTGTTGGAGTCTGTCTGACCAGTGTGAAACCCCTGTTGGCAGTTGTTGGATCAAAGTAAATGAGACTTTAGAATGTGGTTGTCTGTTGGTGTCTGTTGGTATCTGTTGGTGTCTGTTGGAGTTGGTAGTTGTCTGACCAGTGTGAACTGGCCTTAAGATGTGAGAGAGATCGCTCTGTTCACGTGCACTGATGACAGGCTTGTGTGTGTGTGTGCGTCGGATGTACGCGGATGAGAGCAGCTGTGAGGAAAATTAAAGTTTAAAGGCTCAAAACTTTAAAACGCATGCAAATAATAAACATTCGGCATGAGGATGCAATTGTCCGCGATAGATATGTGTTGTAACGCTGTTTGATGAGGATGTGAAGACGTGTCGCGCTGTTATGCTGCGTTTACACCAACCGCGTCTCAGGCGTCAAAATCATGTCTACCGTGCCTTGTTTGCCATTTGAACAGTTTGAATGCATTCACGCGTCTATAGTGAAGTAGACGTGCGGAAAAGCCAAGCATTTGCGTCAGAGGCAAAATCTGGTTCTTGTGGGAGGGGCAAGGGCTATGTGGTTGACTGTTTGCAAGATGGCTGATGTTGATTGTGCATTTATCGAGTGAGTTACCGGTTTGTATTTGGTCACCTTACTATAGGGGGAAAATAAACGGCGCGGGTCGATAAACGTCAAGTGACTCAAAGTTGAAATGTGTACTTACAACTTACCAGGTTGCCCAATGTCCTCACTGACACTCTTCCAAGCGAGGTCCTTTTTATTCCTGTCTCTATAGAAATAAGAACTTGTGTCGTATAGCTCCGGGTGACTGCTCACATACAATTTCAACTCGGGCGTCAGCCGCAAATTCGCATCAAACGCAAAATGCACAAAAAGACGCTCAATTCGCCAGACGCTCAATTCGCGCCATTCATGCTAACTAGACGAATGAGGCAGAATTGCGTCTACCGTGCCGCGACAAACACCTCATCTGTGCCGCGAGACCTCCAGATGCGCGTCAACGCGTTGACTTAACATTGAAATCACTAGCGCTTGACGCCTCTACCGCGGCTGGCGTAAACGCAGCATTAGGACCGGAGCACGTCCTTACAGAAAATACACATATCTCTGTAAATGCAAAGAGAGAAATCCAAATCTGCACGTCGCACATGAACGACGGGTTATAAAAATGCTCGCAATGGGTAAAAATTGTCTATAACTGCAGCGGCATTCAGGAGCCCTATGATGACAAAAGTTAACATAAAGATTGGTTCATGAGATCGGCAAATTTAGCATTTAATGATGTTATCTGCCAATACCGATCAGCGGCCGATCGATCAGAGCATCCCTAGTTCTCGGAAGAGTCTACTCTCACTGGATCTTATGCATCGTACGCTAGACAGAAGTCTTAACATACGAAAACCTTACATCCGAAAACCCGAGCCCTGACCCAGGACCGAGCGGGTTTGGCTCTAAAAGTTTCACGTGTGCCTCGGGCATCGGGTAACTTAAAATGAATGTGTTTTTGCTGAACGGACCTGAGACGATCCGAAAAATCTTAGGGGTGTCGAGTCCATTTTAACCCCTCCTCTGTTTGCCAAGAGCACTTGCGATATTGTGTGGCTGGCGGTAGGTTAATTTTCATGGAGACAGACCTGTCAATCAATTTGAAATATACATTTTAGAGGTTACTTTGGTGTCATTGTAAAATAACAAAGTAAAATAAATGGAGCAGCCAGCCAAATTGGTGTTTCTTTCTGTCTGACTGGTGCGTGCGGGGCTGCAGACTGCATACACGTTGGTGCCGTTTACATTCGGGTCAAGTCGGGTTAAAAGAAATTGCCACTGGTTCGGGTCAAACTCGGGTCTAATTAGTCTCGGGTCGGGTCTTTCTTAAAAGGGCCATAGCATGAAAATCTGACTTTTTAAACCATTCTCTGCAAGCATGTGAAAAATGAGGTCATTGAAATGTGTCTCCCCTTATGATGACATAAGGGGATCTTATTATAATAATACCGCCCCTTAATCTACACTATCCAACCACGGCACAATTATTTTTTTCCTCTCTCTTTCTGCACTAAATGGCAGTGTCATGGATGGATAGTGCAGATTAAGGGCGGTATTATTGTACTTGGACTTGCTACCTATGTCACAAAACAGGGCGAAATCTGAACGAGCTAATTTTTTACATGCTTGCAGAGAATGGTTTACCAAAACAAAGTTTTTTCATGCTATGACCCCTTTAAAAAACAATAATTTATGCACATCTACATTGGTTCGGGTAAAAAGTTATTTGGGTCTTGTCCGGTCAGGTACATTTCACTTGAGAAGACCTCTATTGTACGCTACAAATAATGCGCATTGGCTAACGGAAGCTAGTTATTAGTACGGATCGATTACTGTGAAGGATGGATGTACTTTTGGGCCTTAGAGTCATGGACCCTCTTTTGTACGTTATAAAGCTTGGAAGGGGTAGGACATTTTCTAAAATAACTCAAATTGTGTTTGTCTTGTCAGAGCGGATGGTGTAGTGGGCAGCGCTCCGACATGTGGTGCTTTCGCAGTTCAATTCCCGGCTCGTGGTCATTTGCCGATCCCATACCCCTCCCTCCTCCCTGTACTTCCCTGTCCTCTCCTAAAAACTCACTGCTAAATAAAAGTCAAAACTGGCCAAAAAATATAACTTTTAAAAAAATGGGTTTGTATGAAAGATGGACATATGTATTTTGGACATATGTATACATCTGTATCTTGGATGGCTTGAGGGTGAGTAAATCATGGGGTAATTAATTTTCATTTTTTTGTCAAACTAAGCCTTATCCCTTTAATATTTCTGTTAAGCATTCAATTTTCCAATACAAATGTAGCTTAATTCTTTTTTAAAATATGCGCGTGTAAAGACCAATATAGGAACTTTTATGGAAAGCTCAATGCACACAATGCCTAATGTGCAAACCTGAAATTAAACTGCATTTAAATGAATGACAAGATAACAACTAATCTTAAATAAAATGTTAAACTGCTCCAAATACTAAAGCCCACATAATTTTTAGTATGGGACAATAGATCACAAAAACAGACCCACATCCTGGCAGAATGAAGTTGAACAATCCAGGAAAATGTTTTTAGTGTCGTGGCACAGTTAAAGCCTACTGTACACTAGGGCACAAGACAAGTGTGCACACACAGTACCTGTCGAGCCATAACACCACCGGAAACCCCGTTAAGCGTCTTAAGACCATAAGCACACATCAATAAATCCATGATACACTTTAATGCAACGCAAGTTGCACCTATGTAAATCATTTCTGGATTAAACGACTCTCTTACCTGTTGCTTTAATTTGCTTCGGTTTGTATTTTACGTTTTATAAGAATTTTATAGACGCCGTTTCACACCAAAGTGATATACAAAGAATGAGATAAAGATAAATTTATGTCAAATATGAACAGGTCTGGACTTACCTCGCACGCACAGAAGCGACATGACAGAGATTTAAGTCCAGCAAATCACGCCGTTTCTTTTCTGGCTTGATCAGCCCCTCTGGCGTTTGCAGTTTTATGCCCTCTTAACCAAACGACATTTGAAGTCGCGAGAAGCAAACGTAATTGTTCAAAGTCATCACGAAGGTAAGGATGAAGTACCGCTTGCGTTTTCAATGAGCCTGGGGAACGCTTGTGTTTCTGTGGTGCTGACATGAGTGACGTGAGCGTAAACCAATAAAACTCCATAAACTGTAAATATGGACGGGGCTAAAAGATGGTGTGTCCAATAACGTTTCGTGTCGCGCACAGGTGTGAAAGTCTTCGTTAACTCATATTTTTCAATTGTATTATTATAAACATAGTTCACATCTGTATCATTTTAATCTTATGAAACAAACAATTGTCAAGTTTTTTTTTTAATAAAGGAACTTTATGTTTTGAATTTACTTGATTCTATTTAATATGGTTTGCCTACAACAATAACCAATACATTTATTTAGGCATTACCTGTGGCCTGTGTGTAAAACTAAATCTCAGCTGTGAGCTCTTCGTAATATACACTTGACCTCAGTTGGACCATACGGTCCTGATTCGCAGTCCCATTTAAAGTACAATTGCGCCATCTTATGGAGAACGTGATGCTTTATAAATTACGGTATAAAGGGTTTTACATTTTGTTCTGAATCTTTTAAATGTACATTGATAGATCCGCTTTGCATAGGAGCTTATGATCAACAAAACTGTGTAACTTGTTATATATATACACATATAGGCCAAATAAATACGCGTTAAATAAATAAATAAATAAACAGCTATGACGTATAACTGAATAATTAAAGACGTGTGTCATTACTTTGCACACAACGGTTTTATAAATTGTCGTCAATTTCTCTTCAGACATTGTCGTCAACTAGTGATATTATGTCAGGTATATGTCACGTCTGGTGCACATTGTTTCAACACTGATTAAAGAAAAAAATATCCATAGCTTATATTTTTATCGAAATATTGCTAGCGCATCGTTACATAAACCCTATTTCTGTCTCCTGTTATCTTTAGGTTCCCCACCAAAGCTGAGTAAATGGAACAAATAGCACGTGTACTGGGGAGTGGCTTGACAAGACGTCGCCTGCCACAAAACCAATGAAGACGCGTCTCGTCGAAAAATATTACCATTATGCAAATATATTCAAAGCGTGTATCATTAACCAACGCTTATTGGTTCATGGAACAGAAAGCGACCAATCGCTTAAATGACAGCCTTTCAGCTGTTCGCAGGCCCCTCCTTTGAGTTATTTTTCAGCAAATCCCGGAAGTATTGTTTTTTAAAGGGACAGGATCGTTTAATGGGCGAGGGCTTTGGACCAACAGTCAAGCACAAAATAGAAAGGCCCGTTGGCAGAGGTAGTTACAGGACGCGAAAAGGAGGAGAAAGGCCATCAAAGCAGCTTGGTCGACCTTTGGAAACCAATATCTCGTATCTACAATTTATTATCCACATCGGTCAAATATATCTTCGTTACATAGTAGGATTTCAGCTCAGTTTGTCGTCGATTAAGCAGAAGATACTAAAATCCCGTCTACTTTCTATATTAAGATCAAACTCTTCGTCCATATATGATGGGAATGTTAGTTTTCTGACTGCTGAAACCCTTGTCATTGCGTTCATATATTTGTTGTGGGTAAGTAACCAATCTAATTCTCTTTGTTTCACCATTGGCCATTAAATCCCTCTCATTTTGGCAAATACGTGTAGAATCAGATGTCATAACATTATTATATATAATAATAAGATGATTTTATAATAACCAGTATACCCTGAGATCTGTGCTACTGATCAATCATATATATATTCATATATTAACTCTTTATTTAACCTCATGATGAATAATTCCCCATTCTGATATTATTATTCACTATTAGATGTTTCCATCTATCGTGTTTATGATCTCACGTGTGTATAATAATGGCAGATTAATCACAGTATGATAATGAATCTGCACAAAATACATACTGGAGCTGCTGTATGTTCATGCGCAGGGGGGCGTTTCTGCTTTGTCTGATTCATGCTATTTCGTCCACTGAGGGCAACTTTCATCAGTGCTCCTGTTCATTTCCTTAACCGGTTATTAACCCTTCTTCCTTCCTCTTAATGTCTTTTAGTCTATTGCTTATTTGTGTAATGTTACAGGATCCTGTACAATGTAAATCCATGATTATATTATTGCACATAATATATGTGATGCACATCACCTCTAGCCACGAGCCTATGCATTTGCTGTAAATCCTGCCTGCATGTTGTGTTTTCTAATTATCAAAATTATTAATATTACATTCACCAAGTGAGATTTAATATCTTCTAGTTTTGAAAAAGTGGATTTGTGCACATTATGTGAATAATGTAGGAAAAACTAAAGGCATCCATCCTGCTCATTACTAATGCCAGACAGGACATCAATGCAATGGCACAATGGAGAGCTGCAGAGAGATTTCCATTGTCCCCCCAAATGTCCAGAGGATCAGCAGTGGTCCAGAGGGGCGCCTCTCTCTGTAACAATGTCCCAAAACTGCAGGTGGAACCTTGGTCTGAATTTTAAGAAACCTAAATGCCCTTGCTATGTAATGAATTGCATGACTGGGTCGATGAGAGAAACGCATGGAATAGCAGCTGCGAATGAGAAGATAAGCCATGTCAAAGAACGGAAGCACAAGCGTGTTGAAGATCATTATTCAGTGCGATGTGCGCCATTAAGGCCCACACCGGTTCCCTTTCTGCATCCAATATGTGTAAATGTTGAATGAGGGGTTTCAATTCAACCTCTCCCATCAAGGCGATGTATTTTCTTTCTCTCATCTTGATGAGAAAGAAGGTGGTGCTCGTTCATTTCCATTATTCTCCCGACACCACTCTTCTTCGCTGGTTATTGGATTCTGTTTTAACCAGAATGCTTTACTTGTTTCAGTTTAATATAGATAATTAGTAATGCAAGTTAATTTGAAGTATTAAACTTCAGCACATAGCTAAAATGTCAAGCAAGTAGGCAACCAGCTGGCAACATGTTAAAAACACATGCCAGAACGTATTAGTAACCACATAGCTATGCCCTGGCAACCCAGAGCGTCATGTGCATCATGGTGGCAAGTTTTGCATTGGCTGGTGACTAAACACTTTATGCAAAAAATGTAAAAATCTAGTTTGAACATTCTGTGGGTTACAGTCAATATTTAAATAAGTGTGTGCGTGTGCTCAAGTGTCTGACTTCATCTTTAGATAACTGTGTGTACCTTGACTTCTTTAAATAGCTACAGAGCTGCTATGGTCGGTAAACTATGATAGCCAAATGCATTCTGCTAGTCACCTGCCTCTACATTTAACCCCTCCCCTGATCTGAGATCAACTTTCAGCTTTCTGTTATTATGGATTAGATATAGATTTAAATAACAGGGGGTTGACTCAGATCATTATTGTGGGATTAAATGCATGGGTGTGCGAGTGCAGACATGTGCTATTGTGTATGCGTTTAAGCATGTGAGTGTGGGAACAAGGTCCTAACCTACTAATCTCTTTATCGTTTATTTAAACACATTATATATGTAGATATGTATATTATAGCATATCAAACCAGCAGAAGTAGCAGTAGGTTAATAGTGGCCAATTGCTATAGTTAAAATTAAGTGATTTAATAATTCTGTTTGCATATATAGACGGTTTCAGCAGCAACAACATAAACAAACAGCTTTTGTGGACTAAATGCCACTTCCACATAGAATCGATAACAACAGAGTCTTTTAACAATAGTTTATTTCTGATAACAAGGAAAATAAATGGCAAGAAATTGCCTTTGTTCAAATATCATATCTTACGCGTATTAACTATTACACTGACCTAGCGTTACTGTGTAATATTATTTATTTTTAACCCAGCGTTGGGTCAAAAAGAGGCCAACCCAATCATTGGATTATTAAACCTGGAAAAGGTTGGATTTGACCCGACAATGGGTTAAAACAACCAGGCATATGTTCAATTACAGCCCAGTGGGTTTGGTTCGGTTCATCCCTTTATGACCCAATGTTGGGGTGAAAATAAACCAGTCTAAAATGTAACTTCTGTTTTCTGCATATACTTTGTTGGAAATCAGAATGTTTGTAGATATTTGTGTCTTTGTACTAACTTAACACTCGTGATTTACGTGACTCTATATCTACTTTTCTGTATAGTTCAACGGTATTTACTTATTAACACAGTTTAAGAGTTGATTTCCTCATTCTAAACAAATGCAAAGGGTCAATAAAGCAGTTGGACGTGTTAGGGGCCAGTCACAACAAAAGCGCTTTAAACGCTTGCAAACGCAAGGCGCGATGCACTGCCTTTTTTAAAAAAAGAGCAGTGCGACGTGGCTTTTCATATTGCTAAGCAACCACCGAGTCGGCTGTCTTGTCAATCAAATATTGAAGCGTGAGCGCTTTTTGCTGTTAACTGTCATATTAGCAGAAACTTTAAAAAGAGGACGCTTACTCTTACCTTGTTTGAGGGTGAGAGGTGCACAAACACGCAGGAGAGAGTGAGCGAGTGGAGTCCGGTTCTTCAAAGCAGCTGTAAACTTCCCTCACCACAACTTAAGGCCCGCCTCTCCCCTCATTCGATTGGACAATGGAAAGCCAAGAATGACGTCGGGCGCTTCTCCGCTCTCAGCGCTCCTTCAAAAACGGGTGCGCGGCAGGCGGCAAAAAACCGCAAGGCGCTCGGCGCGCGCAAACGCGCCCTGCCCATAGAATATCATTCAAAAAAGGCGCCTGCAACTGCCATAAACGCTTTTGGTGTGACTGGCCCCTTACAGAGTATTTCTGTGCCTAATGCACTTCGCCAGGGTTCGTACAAGTTTGAAAGTACGGGTCAAGTTTGAATACGGGTCCAGCTGACGTTTTAGGAGTAAGCTATACATATCACTTCCTTTTATGGGCACTTCCCACAGAAAACCACACCCACATGTCAATCAGGGGGAGAGCAAGAACCAAAGATGCTAAGTTACAGGCATCACTTCACACGATAGTTTGTTTATCTGAGGTAGCAGCTGAGTTTTGCGTGTGTGTTTGTTTAACGCAGGATTTCATTAAAAAGTCCCAACCGGGTCATGAGTTGCATGCGGTAAGACTTCTGTGTTACGTGAAATAGGCGCGCGGAAGTGCATATTATATAAACGACACGAACATGTAGTGAATCATAAGTTATCCCGTGTGTTGCATGACTCGTGACTCGCTCCAGTTCGTAACTCCTCCTTCCTATTTTTTTCGTACGTTATCGGAAAGAATCTGTAAAGCTAATCTGTCTTTTATAAATCTGATAAAACTAAAGACTCTTCGGAAATATGAAGGATGTAATACTACTCTATAGCTACTTCAGATTAACATCAGATATGCAGAAACAGCGTGTGTTATTGACGCTATAAAGGCCCACGGCATAGATATTTAGTGGCTTCTAGCGGTGAGACTGCGAATTGCAACCAAAGGCTCAGTCCATAGCTCACCCCTCCCTTTTAAAACGCTTAGTGAACCTACGGTAGCCGCCACAGGACAGACATGTCATTGTTTGAGTCAACGCTTTATAGACGAGTTTGTCCGTTTAGGGCTACTGTAGAAACATGGCGGTGCAATATGGCGACATCCATGTAAGGGGACCCACGGTGTATGTAAATAAAAATGGCTCATTCTAAGGTAAAAAAAAATCATTTTTTAAAGTCTTTATAAACCACTGAAAATATATTGATGTATTTTATATATTGCATTTCTGTCAAAAGATTCTTCACACAATGCACCTTTAAATATTCATTTTACCTTTGCCCTGAAAAACACTTTGTTTGTCTTACCTTCTTTCTGTAAATTTTTCGCCCACCGCCCCCACCTCACAACATAGGGAGTGTTACCATTCATCAGTGTCAGGTGCTACTAAATATCTAACCATACTATATAGGCTTTTCGTCATGAGTTATATACACAACATTTCAACAGCTGTCCACAATCGATTCCTAAAAGTTTTTTTTTTAACGCCACGGGTAGTTTTTTCTATCCGTTTATATCGTAAATTCGTAAACATAATATGGTTTGTTATTAAGATCTATATCTGACAGACACGCACATGTTGTTGTGCGACATATTGCTGTACCTTTGCTCTATATAGCTTTGCTTTTCTTTGAATAGGGCACCTTTTCTTCTGGAACAGTCTGCTTAACTCTAGGGCAGATTCTATCTGTCTATGCCTTACTCTATCACTATTATCTCTCTCTCTCTCTCTCTCTCTCTCTCTCTCTCTCTCTCTCTCTCTCTCTCTCTCTCTCTCTCTCTTCGTGTCTTTTCTCTCACACTCTCAATCACTCACTTTCTCTTTAAAGTGGCAACATCAGAAGAAAAGAAAAGAAAAGTTAACAATAAGACTGAAGGTGTGACAAGCAGATCACATTCCATGTATTTTGGGGGATAGTTGACCCAAAAATGAAAATTCTGTCATCATTTTTTCATCCTTATGTTGTTCTTAATCACAAAAAAATACATTTTGATAAATGATGGTAAACACACAACTGATTGTAACCATTGACTTCCATAGTAGGAATAAAAAATACGATGGAATTCAATGGGTACCATCAACTGTGTGCTCACCATCATTTATCAGAATATCTTCTTCATCATTTATTACAATACTTCCAAAATATTTCCAAAAATATATTTTTTCCTACTATGGAAGTCAATGGTTACAATCAGCTGTTTGCTTACCATCATTTATAAAAAATATCTTCTTTTGTAAAAACCTCATACAGGTTAAGAACAACATTAGGGTGAGTAAATGCTGACAAAATTTTAATTTTTGGGTAAACTATTCCTTTAAAAAATGTGGCATAGTGAAGCAGAAAGCGGATTGTAGCTTTTGTGCGTGCACGCTTGGCTCATTGAAGTGGAAAACAGGAAGCTTGAGCAGCTGACTATAACTGCATCAGTCTGGTGGGACTTACAATCTGGTCCAAATGGCTGTATGTAAATGTATTATTTTTACATTTGTATTGACAAGTTATTGATAAGATCACTGCATATACAACATTTATAAATAGCAGATGTAACATAAAGGAAATGGAGTTATTTTAGCTATAGGGAGAAAAATGACGATACTTACTGTTTGCTCGTATTTATGATTCATAGGCTTCTCATTGTATACAGTACAAAGAAGAAGAACCCAGACCATATCTAGGAAGTAGGATGGGTATTTTGGCTTGGGTCAGTAAAAAAACAACAACAACATACATAGCAACACCCAAACACTGTATTACGCAAATACAAAAAAAAAAAAAAAAACGTGTCAGTGAGTTTTAAATAAACAAGCTTATGTCATGTTTTCTTCTTTATTTATTTAAACTATATCTAATTCATTATTTGAATAAGTTATTTGGATAGCCTAGTTTAAATTACATAATGGGAAGGGTTTGAATGTACTGTGCCACTGAGCTTTCACATTTTCCCATAGACCAGTTGTTCCAACCCGGCTCAGAATAGCTTCTGGCAAAGTGTTGAAAAGTGAATAAAACTTGTTTTTGAGTTCTTGTTGAGAGCTGCATTGCCATTTACTTCAGTGTTTTGCCAGCAGCGTAGAACAAAAGTATGTTTGAATGTCACCGACATGGCTTTGTGTGTACTTTTACACATTTGCAATTTGTCTTTTGCTCCTTTCCATAGCTGAACTCAGCTGAGAGCCCATGTCTTAAGCCACGCCCCCAAGACTCCTTATACGGGCATGTGGACTCTTAAAGGAGAAGTGGCTGTTTCTCTCCTAAAGGAATGTTTTTAATTTAAGCTCGTCTAGCCAGTAAAAGACCTCGAAACATCATGTGTGATTAACATTCCACCTTAAGTCCAAATTTGTGTGTTATGACAGTCTACCGTATTTACCCCTTTTACATACACAATGAAATTCTCAGTATAGGCTCTCGTCGGTCGTACCCCACCTCCCCCTTTGCCTCACTGGCTGTATCTCAAACGATGAAATGAATCTGTGTCTGTATATGCGTTACAGTGTGCATGCACCTCTAAACATGTGCTAATGCTTTATCGAAGTACATGTGAAATTACCGATCCTTATTTGGATGGTGCCGCAATTAAAAGCGGTCTAGCTAGCGGTGGCACGTCGCCTGCAGACACGCATATACGCAAACGCACACACCCATTTCTTCACACCCAGTAGAAGTCTCAGAAGTCTGTGGAAGGACTGATAACATGATTCATGCAATGATGTATCTGTTCAGCAATGCACTTCCTTTTTCTTTTGTGTGTGTGTACATGTTTATATTTGATAGATTAATATATAATATTCCTGTAGCTCGATTTGTGGTGCATTGCACTTATTTAAATAGTTGTGTCAAAATAGTGCAGATTTGTTATTAATTTTATATCATATAATTTTCATATTTATTTTTTTAACAAAAAGTAGACAAAATCGCACATATGCCTAACATCACAGAAGTAAATTTGTGCTTTTGCATATTGGCCTCCAAAGTAACGCAATCTGGTTGCTCTGGAATGCCTCTATTAAACAGACAAGTGTACACACACGCACACACGCTAAAGCTCACCAAAGCTCTATGAGGGAATACACTGCAATTGCAAAACAAGCAGAACAGGTGGGCGGGACTTTCAGTGTTTCCCTTTACCTTCACACCTATCAGGATAGCTGCTAAGGCATCCGAGTCCCCTCCCACCAGCCAATCAGAGGCCAGCACCCCCCGCTCTCTCTATTCTTACATGAGTTGTGTGCTGACTGAGCAAGCGAGCACGCCTTCACAAACCAGCTGAGAGGAAGTAGGCTGTAAAGGCAAAGCAGAGGAGAGAGAAAAATCAAGTGGTGAGAAATTTTGCAAGCAGCAGAGAGCACGAAGAGGGAGGGGGGGACCAAAGCGGTACACCAAAGCTGCTTTCATTGTGTTCGAGTTATTTAAGGGGGAAAAATGAGTGCGAGATGGTTGGGGGAGCTAGAAGCAAAGAGTGGGGGGTTACAGAGTTTGTATGCATGTGCCAAAGAGAGCTTGAGAGAGAGGTTTTGTGTGTGAGTTATTGAGAGAGAGAGAGAGAGAGAAGGTGGGAAGAGAGATTCTCAGTTAGGCATACCAGAATAGCAGGGACGAAAGCATAAACAGAGAGATGTGCCTTTATAGATTGTTTAAACCTCGATTGGACTTAAAAAAGCCTTGTGTATTTCTTTCTCACTTATTCTCTCAGGGGAAGAAAAGAGAGACAGGCCCATACTCCCTCATTCCTTGCAAGTAACCTTTCAACTCTAAACTTCTCGAAGCAATAACAACCACGACCGGAGAGTTTCCACAGACAGAAGGAAGAGACCATCGAGGAGGAGAGGAGTTCCTAGAGAGGTAGGTCAGAGGTTATAATGAACTTGTATTGTGTTTGTAGTTGACATGAACTGTCAAGTAGTATCCTGGAGTGTCATATGTTATGATCTTACTGTACTGTATGTGTTTAGTTTTCATGACATCATATTTGAGAGACTACCTTGGTGATTTTTTAACTTTAAAAGAATAGAGACTTGTTACTCCACCTTTAATATATCCTACAGTTTAACCTTAAATCTTAATTTTGAAGTATAAAAAAGTGCATGCCAACACCTTTTAAAGAAACAGCTGTCACTCTTGTTTTCTAATGCCATAGCTGTCAAGGCACAAATGAATCGATGACATCATGACCCTTGTCGTGTCTAGAGATAATATTTCAGCCCTAACTTGCAGACGTTTAGCTGCTAGGAGATAAGCTTCGCTGTTGTGTGTGCTCGTGAGCAGTTTAGTGTTTCCTCCTGATGTAGTTTTTTAAAGACATTGTGACTTCCTATGTTGTAAAAGCCAGGTGTTCTTGCAAAACCCTTGAGGGCTTTACATATCATTAATGCAGGCCTAAAGTTAGTGTCACTCATTCTCACGCCGCTATAATCAGTTCATTGTCTTTATGTTTGTGTAACAACATTCACCTGTTGGTGTACAGGGGTATGCGCATGTCTTTGTGATGTGAAAGTTGCAGTAATAGCCAGAGAGTTTATGGATTAGAGTTTTTCTACCAGGTGGAAGCTACTTATGAAGATGAGTTTCGGCATCTGGAAGTTCTCTCCCTAAAGTCCAATTTATAGTTGTGGTTAAGGTCTACGCTGTAGCTACGCCATAAGTTATCCGTCGCCAAATTTTTAACAGCGTGTCAGTTCTACGCGGATCGCAAGCGCGGTGATTGGTCCACTTGAACCTCTCTCGTCAAGTAAAAAACTGCGTAATTTCCGTTTGCGATGGTGAAAACAAAGATGGGCCAAGTTGAGGAGGGATTTAGCTGGTACTGCAACAAAAGCCGCTGTTTATTTACTTGCATCACTGCTGGTCTTCTTAAAACATACACAACAAGCTGCTGTTTCTTCTTCATTTGAGGGTCAAACTGGCCAAGCTGCCTCTTTATTGATGGCCGTGCTGCTACTGTGGTTACATGTGTGGATACTGCCTACCAGCGGTCTGTATGTGTGTTTGCATGTCGACCCGGACGACAACGCAAAAGTATATATGAAAACTGACATGTATTCTACGCCGCTGTGGCTATGCCGTAGGATGTACGCACAACTATAATGAGCCCTTAACAATACAATTCGAAAACAATATGGTGTATATCTAGTCGGATTTATAGGTTTAAGATGGATTCGCAGTGGCTCTAGACAGACGTAAAATCTAGATTTAGCCGAAGTCCCTCTAGGGAAGTCGTGCCACTAGGCGGCCACGTTTGCACTTCCATCGTATAATTATTTTAAGTTCTGCAAGTTTTCAAATGTAAGAAATCGTTCTGTGCAAGGAATTGTCCGTCGCGAGGAATCGTCCGTCGCGAGAAGAAACCGTCCGTTGCGAGAAGAAACTGTCCGCCGCAACTTCTGCAAGAAGAAATGGCTCGTTGTGAGAAATGGCCGTTGCGTCAAATGGCCAGTCACGAAAAATGGCCAGTCGCAAGAAGTTGTGAGAAATGGCCCTGTTGCAAGAAATAGCCCATCGCGAGAAGAAATCATCCGTCGTGAGAAATGGCCGGTCGGGAGAAGGAATCGCCCGTCACAAGAAGAAATCGTCTGTTGTGAGAAATCGTCCATATCGAGAAATTGCTCGTCGCAAGAAGTTGCAAGAAATGATCCATCGTAAGAAGTTGCGAGAAATGGCCTTGTTGTGAGAAATGGCCCTGTTGCAAGAAATGGCCCATCGCGAGAAGAAATCGTCCGTTGCGAGAAATTTTCCATCTCGAGAAATGGCAGATCGGGAGAAAAAACGTCAGTCACAAAAAGAAATCGTCCATCGCGAGAAATCGGCCGTCACGAGAAATCGCTTGTCGCAAGAAGTTGCATGAAATGGCCCATAGTAAGAAGAAATTGTCCGTTGCGAGAAATCGTCCGTCGCGAGAAATCGTCCGTCGCGAGAAATCGTCCGTCGCGAGAAATCGTCCGTCGCGAGAAATCGTCCGTCGCGAGAAATCGTCCGTCGCGAGAAATCGTCCGTCGCGAGAAATCGTCCGTCGCGAGAAATCGTCCGTCGCGAGAAATCGTCCGTCGCAAGAAATGGCGCGTCGCAAGATGTTGCGAGAAATGGCCCTGTTGCGAGAAATGGCTCATCGCGAGAAGAAATCGTCCGTCGCAAGAAGTTGCAAGAAATGGCCCGTTGCGAAAAAACAAGCCTGTCATAAGAAATGGTCCGTCGCAAGGAATGGCCTGTCATGAGAAATTGTTCTTCGCAAGAAATCTGCATAAGAAAGTTGCGTTAAGTTGCGTTTAATCCTATCTTGAACGGAAAAGGACTGATTATCTCTAAAATCACATGCTGAAATCACAATTAACAACATATTTCTGACCAACATGGCTCCTCCACCAGAGAATTATCAGTCTTTATCGATTGATAATGGGTTCTTTTAACTGAAAGCCGAAGAAGCTAATTAAGCTGTTTTTTCGTCTTGAGGTCAACCATGGAAACATTGTAGACATTTATGTATTTTTAAACTTTTTGCTTTAAGATGTTTTCAGCCTTTAAATCATTAATGTTACCTTGTACCTGTAACAGTACAAATACAAAATGGGAAGAAATGTTTTCACTTTCTTCACTAACCATGATCTTTATAAAAGACTATAAACTTGATAAACTGCCATCATAAGAATTTAATAACTAATAGAAACTTAACAGCACAGGTGTTGCAAGTTATTGGAGGTAATAAGCTTTCCTGAGCTTTGTTAAATTCATCTTCTGGGAGTCTTTCCTTTAGGCTATTATTTTCTGTAAAGCTGCTTTAAATTAATTTTTACTGTGAAAGGAGCTATATATGAAAATGACTTAAATATAATACAGTATAAATAACCTAGTGACCAGGAAAACACCATCACATTGACAGCTGCCCATGCTAGTCCTGACTGTTTGGTTACCCTCTCTATTTTTTTCTCTCAGTATTGAGTTCTCCCTGAGTGGGGGTGCCGAGATATCAGGGCTATTAAACTGTCCTTGTCTATTCGATGTTCTTTCCGATTGTCTTTTAGTAAACATCTGAACCAGATGGATAAGGGATCTCAGGCAGCAATAATCTTTATGACTGTAGATAAGTAGACGTTGGAAACGGTAAAACATTTGATCCATGTATAAATGATCAAGAAAGGAGTCTGTTATCTGCATAAGAGTAGACTTGCATCATTTGCTTAGAATAAACACACATTGCATTTTTCAACCCCCAACATGTAGGTGTGGAAGTGCTGAACATTTAGCAGGTTTGCTGTGTGTCTACTCAGCTGTATTTGAACTGGGGTTCAGGGTTCTGCTATTAGAGTCTTGAGAGAGATTCGCAGAAACGACAAACAGATCATCGTATGCCTTGCTGGACATTCATCACCTGTTTAACAGTTTTTAACCAAATATAGAAAACCTGATATGGATGAATATAGAAGTAGTGCAGAATTCCAACATTCCAGCTGAGTTTGGAGTTTAAATCGGACTGGCATTTGTCTGGTTTCGTATTAGACTCTGGAATGCTGTTGACTGTTCAATGTATATCTGAACTAAGTGAGTGTTATCCAGGTCTTATGTCACTGTGAGGTCTTCCCCGTTAGCACTTTGTCAAAGCAGCTCCTAAAAATATCTTCAACCTCGACCCTACTTATGTCTTGTATAACTTTACAACTCCAGTAATGAAGCATAAACATTTTATGTACAGGTCAAGAAACAAGTTGCACTTCTTACTTTTTTCTTACTTAGCATTTTTGTCTTGTTTTCAGTACAAATATCTTTAATTTTTTAAATCAAGATGTATTTTCTTGATGAGCAGAATGACCTAAAAATGTGACTAAATTTAGACAAAAAATATAGATTTTAAGTGAATTTGTGCTTAAAACAAGCAAAAAAATCTGCCAGTGGAGTAAGAAAACTTTTTTTAATTAAGTGTTTAGACCCCATCGGCAGATGTTTTTGTTTTGTTTTAAGCACAAATTCACTTAAATTGTATGTTTTTTTTTTGTTAAAAACTAGACTTATTTTCTTAGGTCATTTTGCTTATCAAGAAAATGCATATTAATTGAAGAATTTTTAGATATTTCTACTGAAAACAAGACTAAAATACTAAGTAAGAAAGTCAATTTTTGCAGTGTAGTAACTAGTCCCACCATTTGTCTACCACTTTCCATCCATGTCCATTTCTTTTTCTATGCTTATGTTTGCAATAGCTAATTTACATTAAGCAGAGGCTTTTATCCAAAGCGACTTACAAATGAGGGAACAATGGAAGCAATCAAATCTACAAAAGTGAGTAAGTGCTCTGAAGCTGGTCTCAGTTAACCTAACGCAATACACGAAAACACCATTTATATTTATTTAGTTTTTTTTAGGAAAGAGTAGAAAATGAAAGAGTAAAGGGAATGTGCTAGTATTACTGGGTCAGGTGTAGACAAAAGAGATGATTTTTTGCTAAATGGTTCCATAAAGAACCTTTAGCATCCAAACATGGTTGAAAAAAGGTTGAAAAAAAGGTTGAAAAAAGGTTCTTTAGATAATAAAAAGGTAAAACATTTTAAAAAGTGTACCTACACTATTTTTACTGTACATGAATGTGTATTGAGCTAAGTGCTGCACTTTTTGACATATTAACAGAGCACTGCAAAGAATAGACTGCAATGCAATGTGCATGTGATAGCAGCCATAAGATTTTACATTTTAACACGTTGTTTAATTGGACAAATGTGAATTAAATCCTTACAATTAAACATTACGATGTAATGTGACAACACTCATTTAGATGCGTATGTGTTTTATTGCATAATGTGCATATTTTTGATTAGTATGCAGTGCTGTTTCATTCTGAATGTAGCCATAAACGCCAAAGTTCATCATTCTGCCACCAAAATGAGATAAGCTCCTCCCTAGAGAGGCCACTGAATACTTTATTCAAGCAGTGTAATGCAAATGCATCTCTTAGAAAGGCCAGATTCTATTCATTGTATGCATGCCGCAGTCAAAGCCATCTTTGCTTTACAGGTTGACCTAATTGTGCTTTATTAGGTGGTGCTAATGCATTGCACGACCTGTGACACATGAGATAATGTCTCATAATAAGTGTGCCATCAATTACCACTTTATTCCCATTGCAAGATTTTTTTATTATACATAGTATATTTCTTTCCTACTATGGAAGCCAATATATAGTGCTCCTGTTTCTGCTTGATTACAAATATCAGCAAAAAATAAAATAATTTATACATGTTTGTAATAACTTTACGGTGAGTAAAATGACAGAATAGGGGGAACTGTCCCTTTAAGATATATGAGATATGGTGAAAGTGATTGCTTACGGTTGGCATCTTTTCTTTGATTAGGTTAATTTACATTACATTTATGCATTGGACAGGCACTTTTATCCAAAGGGAATTTCAATGTATTTATCAGTATGTGTGTGTTCCCTGGGATCAAACCCGTGACCATTGGATTGCTAAAGACTTGATAAATCTTAATAAATAATAATCTGGATTCTGCCATGGTCAAAGCTACATATATGTTCACTTTTTCCAAATGTTTTACTTGCAGACGCTTACGTGTTCATGTGTACTCCTGTTTATATCATTGATAGGACTGACTGTTCGTTCTGTGATGTAAGACACAGTACAAAGGCTCTGTTGTGTGTCTCTGTGTGTTGTCCTGTTATCCTGCCTGATCCCAAGACTGAAATATACAGACAGAAACATAGAGCCAGTCACAGTCATGCAGTACACAGTGTTTTTAAACATGTGTCTAAATCAAATGACCCAACCAAAGCCACAAAATAAGTGCAGTCTTGCGTATGTTTCCTATTTGTGTGATTTATTGATTTATTTGACTGACTTGTTTAAAGGGACACTCCGCTTTTTTTTGGAAATCATTTTCCAGCTCCCTTAGAGTTAAACATTTGATTTTTACCGTTTTGGAATCTATTCAGCTGATCTCCGGGTCTAGTGGTACCACTTTTAGCATAGCTTAGCATAATCCATTGAATCCGATTAGAACATTAGCATCGCGCTCAAAAATTACCCAAAATTTCCATATTTTTCCTATTAAAAACTTGACTCTTCTCTAGTTACATCGTGTACTAAGACCGACGGAAAATTAAAAGTTGCAATTTTCAAGGCCGATATGGCTAGGAACTATACTCTCATTTCGGCGTAATAATCAAGGACTTTGCTGCCGTACCATGGCTGCAGCAGGTGCAATGATGTTACAAAGTGTCCGAAATAGTACCCTTGGTAACTTTTAATAGCAGGGGACTATTTTTGGGCAAAAAACAGTAGGTGAGAAATCCTTGGATGGTCTAATGCTAATAAATGTAAAGGGCACATATTATGCAAAATCCACTTTTACAAGGTGTTTGGACATAAATGTGTGTTGGGAGTGTGTGAACACATCCACCCTTCAATGAAAAAACCTACCCTATCCTTTTTAACAGCCCTGCGTTTTTTTTTTTGCTCCCACCCAAATATGGGCGTTTTGGACATGCTATAACAAATTATCTGTGGGGTATTTTGAGCTGAAACTTTACAGATGCATTTTAGTCACACCTAAGACTTATATTACATCTTGTAAAAATAGGCATGACGAAAAACCGTCAGGTGTCTATTTTCAGTGCAAGTGATGCGTACATCTTACGTTTTATTACATAAGTGTTATTACATCATGGTCTATATAAAACACATACTATATAAAACATACTGGTTTACCAGTCGATATGTTGTACTGTCACAGTACACTCTAAAAATAATAAAACGGTGCTAAATAGCAATAAAAGGGCCTCGTAATCACAGGAAAACCACTTAAAGTGCTATATAGCACCTATGTAGAGCCATAGATGGTGCTATAGCACTTATGGTTCTACATGGCTCTACATGGTGCCATATGTTGCATGGTGCTTTATACAGTATAGGATTGTGAGCCAGTGAACCACTTTTAGTGCTATTTATCACCATTTTTGTATGTACAGTATGTATATGTGATTTTGGGTGCAGGGTTTTTTATTTGCTAGCGTGGTCACTGATTTGTCTCTGTTTTCTGAGAGGTTGTATCTCTGGAATGCCTGGTTCAGGATGCAGCCATTGAGCAGTTCACTCCTTTCAGGAGAAAAGGGGAGGCGTGATTGGCCGCTGGCCTTACCTGGGTGGAGCCGTAGGGGGGATATTACCGATTCATTGGCACTTTCTGCAAGGCTCCTCCCACCTCACTGACGCTCCGCCCTTGGTAAGTATACTAAAAGGGGACATTTAGCATGCAATAGTTTCTTTTTGTCAAAGCTTGGTAGTTACATGCTTTCTACTGTGACATGCTTTTAGAGTTTGTTAAAGGACTATTCCACTTTTATAAAAAATCCAGATAATTTACTCACCTCCATGCCACCCAAGAGAAGAAATGAAGTTTTTTGAGGAAAACATTCCAGGATTTTTCTCCATATAGTGGACTTCAGTGGACCTCGAAGGTTTGCAGGTTCAGAGCAGCTTCAATATGTTTTCAATTGTTTAAAATGGAAGCGCTGCACTTTTCAAAAACACCAGCAGCTGGTGGGTTTTGTCCGTGCTGAGCGCCGGTGCAAATAGTTGAAAAATGTTCAACTTTGGGTAACACGCTCAGCTCGTCAATGTCACTTCCCACTTGGCCATCAAATCACAGTGGAAGAGGGGCAGGACAAATGTCACAACGACGAGTTAACTCGTCGTCAATTAAGAGAAAATGCTTCCCTGCCAATGACGAGTTTTTCCGGCAATTCGTATTTCCGCTATTATCCACCATCTTACCCAACTTATAAAACCCAGAAGTATCCCCTTAGGCCAAACAGTTCAAACTCTGTGTATGTTTTGATCATCGTTCTGAATCTGATCTCTATCAAAAGTCCTTAAAAAACGCAATTATCTCAGGTTTTTGCTCAAAATTTGGTATTTTTGAAAAAACCTACTCATATTTGAGATGTGATAAAAGAGAACAAATGACGGTAGGACGAAACTTTTTTTTTAAAGCAAAGGGTCTGTTCTTTCTCCTCAAAAAACTTAATTTCTTCTTGACTGAACAAAGAAAGACATGCCGGTTCATGGAGACTTTAAACACTTTCCTATTTTAACATTGATTATAGCACAGAAATAGTGGATATTTATTGAGTTCATTGAGTTACAAGAGAAGTAAAGGTTTGTTGACTCCAAATAAACGTAATTCACTCTTAATTGATTGGTTTTCTTCATTGTTATTTGACAGGCCCTTCTTCGCTGCCTGTGTGTCTGGGAATGCTGTTGTTGCATCAGAGGGGCAGTGTTGGAGATGGCCAAACTCAGGGGCTAAAGTCAGGGTCAAGGTTTAAGGGTCAACATAACTCAAAAGCTGCAGTGGTGGATGCAGACAGGCCTGCCACCATGTAAGTTTAAAAAAAATGACATGTGCACACTTAAACATGCAAATGTCATTACTGTTATTTTGTTGCATGGTCTGTTATACTTGGTATACTTGTTTGTTTATTTCAGAAGCTGTGCATCCTATGGTAAACAGCTTGTGTTAACTTCACAACTGACCCATGGACTATAGAGCCTTCCATCTATGAGATGGGGAGCTAACTTTTCACTTTACAGCCTTGTTGCACTTGTTGAGACATTCTAGTGTTTGTATTATTTAACACTGCACAACTTCCCCTAAAACAATCACCTAGCACAAGCAAAGTCACTATGCGTCACATCCACGTGGAACTGGCTCGCAAAGAGCCACCCGTTGAGCTTCCAGCCCAGGCTGGGAATTTACCTCAGCCTGACACTCAGAGCGAAAGCCCCGAGCCTGGCGTGCGACGATCAACTCCCAGGCCTTTCAGAGAAGAAGAGATACGGCTGCAGAAGGTCTACCAGCTGTCCATCCTCTCTCAAAGAGGCGGTTTTGGAGAAAATCAAGAGACACCGCGACCGGTTAGAGTAGGCATGAAGCGTGGCCTGGATGGTGCACCGGTCCCTGTCGCCCACAAGCGTCTTTTCCAAGAGGATGAAGATGATGATGATGAGTCAGAAGGGGAGGTGCTGTGTGGGTCTGGGGTGGAACCACTCTTCCCTAGTTCACTTTATGAGCACAGAGACTCAGACATACCTAGGTCACCTCCCCTTTCCCCATCACATCAAATGATACCTGGTCGCCGGCCTGCCCAGCACAACCACGACAGGCCCATCCCGGATGTATTCGCCCCGCTCTCTCCGAAATCTCCACCCATGGTGGACCCCCAGGGACATCACTCCACCTGGGGCCACTGTGAGGGGAGTCCTCCCCCCCTTACCCCTAGGACTGAGGCCTCTATGGCTGGTAGTATCCCAGCTGATTCCAAAGACTGTCCACGGGATGAGGGCCATATCAACAGTAATCTTTCAGTGGAGGTTAAGGGAACGATATGCACCACAGAGAGCAGTTGGGCACCTGTCCGGTTTTCAACACCAGCTGAAGCTGTCGAATGGGGGACCAGTTTCGAGTCTTCTCCTCCACCATCAGAAATTAAGACCACCTCCTCTTCTAATGGACTGAGCTCTCCTGAGAAAACTCCAGTGGAAGCAAATGGCCTGATGTTGGGGTCATCCACTGCCTGCCAGGTAAAGAAAAGACTTCTCTCACCCAGTGATACAGGAGAGTCCTGTTCAGAGGACGAGGGGCCATCCACATCAAAACGCAGTCGGCTGGCACTATTAGCGCCGGGACTTGGGTTAGCATCCTGTCGCAGCACTGACGCCAAGGGTGCACCCTTCTGGAACCATCTTTTACCATCGGCAAGGGAGACCACAAAGGTATAGAGCAAACAAAAGTGCAACACTGCAACACTTCAACATTCCCCAATATAATTCTGTTGTGAGTTACTACGTTATTAGTTTCCATTGCAGATTTGCATAAAACTTTAGCGTTGTTTTCTAAATGTCGACAAAAGACTATTGCGAAATGATGGAATTTTCATTAATTGATGATATGCGACCGACGTAGTTTTTCCTCTTGCGAACTTTAGCGTTATTTTCTAAATGTCTACAAAAGACTATTGCGAAATGATGGAATTTTTAATAATCGATGATATGCGACTGACATAGTTTTTCCTCTTGCAAACTTTAGCGTTATTTTCTAAATGTCGACAAAAGACTATTCCGAAATGATGGAATTTTCATTAATTGATGATATGCGACTGACATAGTACCACATCCACCGCACTAGGCATTATTTTTAACCGAAGGAGACGTAAGAGTATTATCCAAACACTTTTGGCAAGGGAAGCCTCTTATATTTGGAAGAAAACACATATTTAGGTGTTTCTCTGAGGTTTTATTACATACCGCGTCATCTTTAAATAAGAATTATTAGAGCTGGGTATCGATTCAGATGTTCCAGATCGATTCAGTTTTGATGCGCAAGCTATCAAGTCGATTCAATTCGGATTTTCAGGTCAATTTTTATACTCGATTCTCGATTCAACTCAATGAATCTAGATTATATAGAATATTATATTATCATATATATTATATTAGAATATATTACAATTAGTGCTGCACAATTAATCGCATCGCAATCGCGATGTCAGCCTGTGCGATTATATGACAGCAAAATGTTGCAATTATATTAAATAAATAAATGTGTGGACTTGTTAACACAAACTTTCTGATAAAAGTTTGATGATTTTCCTTGCTGTTTAAAAAAAAGAAAGAAAAACGAACAAAAAAAGGCAGTGCATGTGTGGCATGCACGTGTGTGGTGTGCGTCGTCACTTATACCAGAGCGTAGATGGATGCTGAGGAGGTTGACAGTGATCTGGTAGCTAAAAAAAACTCTATGTCTTTTGTATGGCGGTATTTTGGATTTAGGATTACTGACACTGAGCAGTTGCTACATCACGTGGCAATACAAAAACATTTCTAGTTTTACAAATACACATTTTAGCTAAACTGTGTGTGGTTTTTCCTTAAAACCCATCAAGTTGACTCATGATACCATTTAGTATAATCGCAATCGCACATCGCAATCAATAACCGCAATGGGAAAAATTACCCAAATCGTGCAGCCCTAATTACAATATAAACCGAATGAATGACAGGCTCGCCTCTCGCTCCTTAGTAACATCGCGCAAGGCAAAAAAGAGGGTGACATCTAGTGGAGAAGACTATTAATTAGATTAACGTTAATCTTACGTTCAATGTTTGCGGAGAATTGATTTTGAATCGACCACATAAAAAACAGATTAATCGAAAAATCTATTTTTTCCCCAGCTCTAGTAATTATGTGACTTACTTGCATCAGGTGACCTGAAAATGCGAATAAACTGTTTCCATTGCGGTTTTGCCAAATACACTTTTTCGGAATTGCCTGAAAAACCATCTCATGCGTGCGTAAAAAAACCTTTTTTGCGATATGGTGGCTTTTTGTGTGTTTCGATTGGCCGTATTATCAATTCGCAATGTCAGTTTGCAGCTACTAGGAGTCACGTGAATAGGCGTTGATGTACATTATAAACAATTGTGCTTAATGTTGTCGTATTCTGGTGGTAGTGGAATTAGGGATGTTTATTAGCTTGAGAAGAAACGTATAGGTTTTAAACCTATTTTGCTACATAGCTTGTAGAGGTCAGAAATAAACCACCACCCCATTGCTGACTGGTGTTTAGAAAAGGGAAAATTTGAGTTTTTGGAATATAGTCCTCATTTTTCACTGCATTAGAATGACAATGGGAGACCAGAACAAAGCCCATTGAGGGAACCATTGTTCGAGAGGTCAAACCGACCTCACCTGACCTTACACATACACACATACAGGTTGTTCTGGTCAAATTCATTTCCAGAATCACTGAATTTGGGGTCGGATGAGTTAAAGCATGTGTTAGACTACAGAGCTTCAGGTGCTGTCACTCTTACCAGTGTCAGTGCTTGAAGGTTGAGCTCAGGACTCAAGGACGGCCAAATAGGAGGAATAAAACAGAATGTGAAGGACAGAGAAATTAGACAACAGGACAAGGAGAAATGCGTTTAAAGGGTTCAGAGAAACTGAAAGATGGACTGAAATAACAGCACAGAATAGCTGAACATGTACAGGTTTGATACACAGCTCATCACTGGGCCTAGCTGACATAAATATAGCCCAGGTCATCAGAAGGATACAGTATGTTTGAAAATGTTGCTACTTTGACATGTGTAAGTATTCGTCTTACAGTTTTGTTATCTGAGTAATGTACAAAATCTATTTAGTTAACTTTAATGCTTCTTTGTATCTGTGAATCAAACCATGTTATATCAATTGTGTCAGTTTTATGCAGTTTGTAGGTAGCAATTCCTTAAAGGGATAGTTCACCCAAAAATGAAAATTATTTCATTATTTAATCACTCTCATGTTGTCCTAAACCTGTATGAGTTTCTTTGTTATGTTGAACACAAAAGAAAATATTTTAATAAATGATGGTAAGCACACAGCTGATTGTAACCATTGACTTCCATAGTAGGAAAAACAAATATTATGGAAGTATTGTGATAATTGATGAAGAAGATATTACGATAAATGATGGTAAGCAAACATTGATAGTACCAGTTTAATTCCATCGTATTTGTTTTTCCTACTAAAAACAAGTCAATTGTTACAATCAGCTGTGTGCTTACCATCATTTATCAAAATATCTTTTTATGTGTCCATTAGAAAAAAATTTATTCATACAGATTTAGAACAACATGAGGATGAGAAAATGATGACAAAATTTAGATTTTTTAATGAACTATCCCTTTAAAATATAGTTATGTTATACTGTTATACTATAACATAATCTTATGTAATAATGGGTGATGTCATGGCCTTTCTTCACCTTTTCTGAGGTCATTTTTGTCAAATACTCTTTTCTTTTGCGTCTCCTATACAGAAACATTGCAAATCAGTAGTAAACATTTATCATAATTTATGCGATCACAAAATGGAGAGTTTGCAGGTATTCGTTTATGTACAGTGTTTTCATTTGTAATGTTGTCACATTTGTTATTTTTTAACATTTTCTGAACCTTCTCTCCAGACGGCTACAGACTGTTCACGAGCAGGAAGAAGGCTCAAAGCTGGCAGTCGTCTCAAATCGTACGTTTTTTTTTCAAAACAGACAAAAACTCAATGGGACAGTTTCCCGGACAGGGTTTATATTAATCCAGAACTAGGTTTTAGTTATATTACGACATTTAAGTAGTTTTTACAAACATACCGCACAAAAACAATACTGGTGTGCTTCTTGAGACAAAACAATGGAACTGATACATGTTAAGATATGTCAGTGCAATGTATTTTTAAATTAGGGAAGCTCAAACATGCATTTTAGTCCGGGACATGAATAAGCGCTGTCCGGGAAACCGCCCTAAAAAGTTTAAACTGTTATGCACTTTATATAGTGCCATGCTATTATTATTATTATTATTAATAAATGTTTTGATTGATGTTTTTTTGTAATAGTCGACAGCTTCGCAGTGGACGTAGGACAGACACCAGTCGCTCCTGTAGTTCCATCTCTTCTTTATCGTCCATAAGCAGACCCCTCCTTGGCAACTTTGAGGTACACACAAGCACGTAGAAATAAAATATTTAATCTACATTATCACACACAACCTGTTTTTGTATATTTTCATTTTTGTTATTAGACTTAGTACCACCATGATATCAGAATAACTAAAACATAATTAGATATGATTAGCATTTATGCATTGCTAATAGACCTTTTGCGTGTTTGCAAACACAGATGACGTTTTTTTGTGGTGGCAGAAAGAGACAGCTCTGTAATAGCGTTGTGAAGTGTTTTATTGTTAAACTGTGATTTTTATGGATTCGGTGTTCTGTAGAAGTCTGTTTCCCCTATATTTCTCTTAAGTGTAATGTTTCTTACAACGTTTTCACCAAGTTACGTTTATTTTTTAAATAAATTTAAAGTTTTAATGGCTTGGCTACTGATATGTGTGCATGTATGTAATGTATATGTATTGTTCTTTATAGGTTAATCAATTATTTTTACAGTATGAATCGCTGAAGTACTTGTAAGAGCAATACTATCACGTATTCTGTATAATATCATTTATTAAATATTTCATCATTTTCCTGTTTTCAATTTCTTCCTTATATTTATAGCCTATGTGTTTGTTCTACAACTATTATGTTTACATACAAATTAATTTGTATAGGCCTGTTTATATATTATTAACACTTTACATTGCGTGTGTGTGTGTGTGTGTGTGTGTGTGTGTGTGTGCTATGTATATATATTTATTAGTAAACATCATAATTTAGAACAAACAGGAAGAAGACATAGGCTAAGATAGGAGGTAAAAAGAAGTAATAGAAAACGAAAAAAATATGAAAACTTTAATAAATGGTAATATTGTTGATATTATGAACTCATTCAAATCTTTAATCTTTCTAAATAAATTATAAACGTAACGTGATGAAAACGCTATAAGAGACAGACTTCGACAGGAAACCGGATATCTTCTCTAATTATTTTCTATTCTAATTATTAAAAGATTTCCAAATGATTTCATCACTCCAGTCTGTCCGGTTGAGGGCTTATTGCAAACATAAACACCTATGTTTATCTTCAAATGGTGTCTTCGACGACGGTAAACTATAAAAATGAAGGTCATATATTTTGGCATTCCTATTCTGACACTCAACAGCACAACAAAACATTTTCTAGTGAGTTATATTGTTCGTTTCACTCGTGTCTCATTCATTTCCACTGTTTTCTGCCACCACATTGCGCGCGTGCTGTAACTGTGACGTCGACTCACAAAAGGTCTATTGGTTGTTCCTGTAGCTTAACTGGTAGAGCATTGTGTTGAGGTTATAGGTACAAGCATACTGATAAAGTGTACCTTAAGTCACTTTGAATAAAATCCAAATGCATGATGCAAATGTTTTGTGTTTGAATGTGGATTCAGGAGTCAATCCTAAAAGGTCGTTTCACTCCATCGGGACGCATTGAGGGCTTCACGGCAGAGATCGGGGCAAGCGGTTCCTATTGCCCGCAACACGCCACCTTACCTGTGCAAGTTACTTACTATGACACCTCAGAGCACAGCGCCCCTTCCCCTTTTCTGGTAAATACTTTTCTAACAAGTCTGTTTGTGAGGGAGTTCAACTACAATTTGCATTTTACAGTACAGAATCTTTACCTGGAAGTTCAAGTTCTCTCTAAGTGAAACATTTTTGTATACTTAAGTATTTACTATAGTAAACTTCTACATACTGTAATGTTTTTGAACCTTACCATAATGAGTATTAAAATATACTACAGTATTTACTTCAGTTTATCAATTCACTAGTTAATACTACAGAATGAATAAAGTGTAGAAATTACAGTTAACATGCTACAGTATACTAAAAGTAAATACTACAGTATTTTTTCATGTGGTCTGTTCATGTTTAGGGGGTAATCCAGCTCGAGCCGCTTGGAAAGAAAGGATACAGTGTACCCAAAGCAGGGACCATTCAAGTGGTGGGCATTCCCTCTTTTCCTTAATTTTACAGTTTTACTCATCTTTAAAAACAATTTAAATGTTAAAAGTGAAGTATGAACATGTTGCACCATTAGCTCAAAAATACAATTTTTTCAAAACACTTCCTATAAATGCAATTGGTCTAATGGCCCAGCCCCAAACGTATGCTATTGGTCGAACCAGTGTTACTTTCAACAGGCTAGTTATGCTAAAATGCAGAGAAAAATCAGTGTTTTGATGTCACCTCTGATGTCACAACCTTGAATTGTTTTTCCATGTTAAATGAATAGTTTGCGCAAAAATAAACATTCTGTCATTATTTACTTACCCTCAAGTTTTTACAAACCTGTATACATTTCCTTGTTCTGCTGAACACAAAGATAGATATTTGTAATCGAGCAGAAAGCAGGAGTACCATTGAATTCCATAGTAGGGTAACAATACTATGGAAGTCAATAATGCGCAAAAACATTTTGGTTACAAACAATGGGTCTCATTCACTAAGCATGTGCGTACCGATGTTTTCACGAACAAACCGTGATTCAACAAAAACTTTCTATCAAAATGTCTTCTAAATGTACACAAAAATTTAAGAAAACCTAAAACCACTCGTACGCAATAATCACGTACACTATAGACGGTTTCATCGGACGCACGTGATACACGTCTGAATCCGAACTTTACTTCCGGTTTCGTTTTTTTAATGGTCTGACTAGATGCTGAACTGATCTCTTGAACAAATGCCTCGTCAAAAATAACAAATGTTTTGGTTTCCTAGGTAATCTATGTGTTGTTTTTTGCTTGTTATATAAATAAACTACATTTAAAGTACTTTGTGGTTATTTATTATTGGCGGAGTTTACCGGAAGTTACGCGCGGACCGCGACAGCCGCTTGTTTATGTTGTTACTGCTGAAACCATCTATAATCAAATACTAGGCTATAATTATAATGTGTATGATAATGTTGTTGAGATATAAAATTTACATGATTATATTTTATATTATAATATTTTCTGTATTATATTTTATTATACATGACCTATATTATTGTTATGCACATTATATTATACATTATTATTGCCTACTTATTTTTTCTAAACACATATAAAGAAAATGCACGTAATGACAAATCTTCACGCTTTCCTTCCTCACTTTTTAAATCTCTATATGAAAGCGTATGCTTAATGCCTAATGTAAGCGTCATGTAAATGTAATGAGAAGTCCAAATGTCAATCACTTGATTTCCTGTCTGTATTATTTTAGATACAGATGCGTGTCTCTGTCATATTAATTAAATGTCATATTTTTTAACGCATTCAATACTTCTGCGTTTCGCTGAAGAAAACCCTTATATGGAGATGGTTTGGGCGTGTTTTATGCAAATTACCAACCTTGTGCACGCGGCCGCTCATGTAGGACACTCCAAATTCACTAACGTAAGAACAAGTATAATGCAGGGTTTACACCAAACGCGTTTTGGGCGTCAAAATCGCGTCTACCGCGCCTAGTTTGACGCTTGAACACTTTGAATGCATTCGCGCGTGTAGAGCGGAGTAGACGCGCGGAAAAGCAAGCATATGACGCGCGTCCGAAGCAAAATCCGCTTCTTGTGGGAGGGGCAACTGCTGTGCGAGTGTCTGTTTGCAAGATGACTGATGTTGATTGTGCATTTATCAAGAAAGTTACCAGTTTGTATTGGGTAACCTTACTATAGGGGGAAAATAAACGGCGCGGGTTGATAAACGTTACGTGACTCAAAAGTGAAGTGTGTATTACAACTTGCCAGGTTGCCCAAAGTCCTTACTGACACTCTTCCAAGCGAGGTCCTTTTTATTCCTGTCTCCTAATAGAAATAACAACTTGTGTCATATAGCTCCGAGTGACTGCTTGAGTGAGTGACTCCGGGCGGGGCTGCCACCACAGCAGCAAGCAGGCTCCTGATTGGTTAACGCGGCGTGAAATTCCGCCAATTTTCAAATTTTTCAACTCGGGCGCCAGCCGCAAATTCGCGTGAAGCGCAAAATGCACAAAAAAGCACTATTCGCGCGTACCGCGCACAACACTCAATTCGCGCCTTTCGCGCGAGCTTCACGCGAGAATGAGGCGGAAACGCGTCTTCCGCTCCGGGCCGAACGCCTCGTCCGCGCTGCGGGACCTACAGACGCGCGTCAACGTGTCTGCACATTGACTTAACATTGAAATCACTCGCGCTTCACGCCTCTACCGCGGTTGGTGTATACGTACCATAAGAACAAACTCATGTGCGTACACGCGTGCTGTGAATTAGGCGGAACATTTTCGTGAGAAGTTCAACTGTGTGTATAAATACAAAAAACATACACAATTATTAGTGAATGAGACCCATTGCTCAAAATATCTCCCTTTGTGTTCAGCATGTGTGTACAAGTTTCATTTGTAACAACTTAAGGATGAGTAAATGATGACAAAATTTTTATTTTTGGGTGCACTGCCCCTTTAAGGTGAGAATATTTTAACAATGACAGAATTCATCATCTTTAGCTTAAAATACTAAAACACTGTTTTATGTTTGTTTCACAGACCTTATTTAACCCCAATAAGACTGTGGTTAAAATGTTTCTGGTGACGTATAATTTTGGCGACATGCCCGTTAATCACATGACCTTCTTGCGCCATCGTATCTTCCTGGTGCCTGTGGAGGAGCCTGAGGGTTCAGGGGAGGGGCAAGAGGGCTCCTTGTCTGACAGGAAGAAGATTCTTTGCTACTTGATACACCTCAGGTAAATTTTGCTTTGATGTTATTGTCTTCGACTAAATACTTTTATATAGCTCTCACAAATTCTTGCGCTATAAGCAAAACTGGAAATGATGATAAACCAGTTTTTGTCTCTGTTTGCATGTCTCAGATTCCATAGTTCCAAATCTGGGAAAATCTACTTGCACAATGATATCCGGCTGCTATTCTCCCGCAAGTCCATTGAGGTGGACGCTGGGATTCCTTACGAGCTGAAATCCTTCACCGAGGTGCCAAGAAACCCCAAATACTCCCCAAGGGTATGAGGCAGCGATGCCCTGCCGCGGTGGGGCTCAAAGACTGCATTAATAAAGACTGCAAGATGAAAGAACCAATACACTTGAAAGACTGAACTCGCACACGTGAACACACAGACGCACTCATACATGCAAACACAGACAGATGTATGTACATACACGCAGATATTAAACTCTTCGGTGGGCAGACTGTACAACTGAGTGTGTAACATGCATGCCTTGTGACTAAGTCGAGTTTTATTTTAGTGCCGTATACAGTTAAGCTTTGACCTTCACCCTGCCTGCATCCACTCAATGTGGACCAATCGTAATCTTGTCCACCAACTGGATCCATTATAAAATGTTGATGTCATCAGTAGATGCAGACTTATTCAATTGCAATGTACAGAGAGAGACCAACAGGAATGCAAACAAGATGGAAACAGACTGGAAATGGATTTTTGAAGCCTGGATTGAAGTTACAACAATGAATGCCAACAGAGCACTTCAGGGGATAAGAAAGTTTAAGTAAAGAACGGAGCCAGCTGAACATTGAAAGTACATCCATTCAGTTGATGCATTGTGTCAACCACAGCATGGGTTGTAAGGAGGAGAATAGCCCTCAGTATTTTGGATGTTTTAGTAGTGAAAGGGCAGCTTGAAGGACATTGCTGTTTCAACTTACTCTGTTATGGAGCAGTCTAACACCAGAACAGTAAACAAACTGTCAAATCTATGTTTGCAAATGTCTTAAAAAAAAGAAAAAGCAATATGCTGCACATTTAGAGTGTTTTTTTCTTTCTTGTGGAGGTAGTAGTTGCCCTTTCTGCTAGAAGGGAGGGGGGAGAAAAATGCCAAGTGAATAAGGGAGGCAAGGGGAGGAGGGTGGGCATAAAAACTAGAGGGAAAGGGAGGGAATCAGGGGTATTTAAAAACAGAAAATGTTGTTTATGTATATTTTAAAATGATTAAACTCTGCGACTTGCAACCAGTGTTTGACTGATTCATCACGGGATACGAGAGAAGCAAAGACATGGTTTGATTCTGTAAGTACTGTGTATGATCGATAAATGCATTATAATTTACATCATGTGTTCACATAGACTTAAAAGCAGATAATGTTTCATGCCAGGAGGTAGATTTTTATCTTGGCTGCAGTCTCTATGGCCTCCTTTTGAGGACATTGAACATAAACATAAGAGTTTTGCTCTTTGGCATGCAGTTAAATCTTTTTGGATGCTGCAGATCTGCATAGCAGTAAAATCTTAGTAATACAGCACTACTGACTGCCTCATTTTGGTGTACAAAACGGCCTTTTCAACCCGCATATATTTAACTGTGCAGATTATCAAGCATGAACATAGCCACAGACGCTTGAATAGCATTAAATTAATTGATTTTCCAACTTTTTCCAACCCAGTAATATTGACGGAAGTTTGAGGGAGAGGGTAACGCATTACAAGTAACGTGCATTACGTAATAATATTACTTTTCTGAACTAACGAGTAAACTAACGCATTACTTTTTAAATGTACACATTAAGATTTGAGTTACTTTTTTAAAAAAGTAATGCCAGTTACTTTTTAAAAAAATCATTAAAAAATGATCTACTGAATTAAACTAAACGTAGTCACATTATGCACTGTATGCGTACACGCCTGTGTTGGAACAGTTTGAGTCAGAAACAGATGGCAGGCCAGAGCTCGACATTTTTGTGATGAAATATGCAATTTCTTTTAAAGGGGTCATATTATGAATTTTTTTAAGATGTAAAATAAACATTTGGTATCCCCAAAGTGTGTATGTGAAGTTAAAGCTCCATATCCAATAGATAATTTATTATAGCATGTTTTCCACTGTGTAGGCCTGAGCAAAAGTGAGCCGTTTTTGGGTGTGTCCTTTAAAATGCAAATGAGCTGATGAAATGCAAACACTGATCACAATGATGGTGGTTTGTTGTAATTGAAACTCAATTGTGCTGTCAAGTATTTTTTCTTTCTCTTTTTCTCTCTGCACTAAATGCCAGTGCTGTTGTTGGATAGTGCAGATAAAGGAGGCGGTATTATTGTAATTTGCCTTGCTACCTACTTTACAAAAAAGGCGAAATCTGAACGACCTAATTTTTCACATGCTTGCAAAAAATGGTTTACCCAAACAAAGTTACTGGGTTGATCTTTTTCACTTTTTTTAGATTGATAAAAGCACTGGGGACCCAGTTATAGCACTTAAACATGGAAAAAGTCAGATTTTCAAACTATGACCCCTTTAACTTTTAAGTCATACAAAACATCTGCAAGACCTGAAAGAGATCAAGCCTCAGCCAAGAAAAAGTAACTAAAAAGTAACGTAAGCATTACTTTCCATAAAAAGTAACTTAGTAACTCAATTAGTTACTTTTTGGGAGTAACTTAATATTGTAATGCATTACTTTTAAAAGTAACTTTCTCCAACACTGGTAGTCAGGAGTGATTATGTTACTGCGCACAGAGGTCGAAGTGCTGCAAACTAGCTGCTCTTCTGCCATACAATATAGTTTTCATTTTTTATCTGCTTAAAACATTGCCACGTTTTATTTTGTGCCGCCATTAAAATGTAATATCTTTGAATAGGGAAAACACGCAAGTGTTCGGTGCCTTCTAAATTCATCCCTGTTTGGATCCTAAGGAATGAATGGGGCTAGGCTAAATGCTAACACATTCACGATGCGCTGTACAAAGATTAAGTGCACTCATTGAAAAAAGATAGGTATGTATTAATTCATCTAATTTGAGGTAAGAACATAGTAAAATATTGGAAAACTGTGGTGTTTTCTTTTAATACGTGATTATACAAATTTTTGAATCTTATATTATTTGACCCTAATTATGGCCAAAATTATTATTATTTAACATAACTTACCTTTAAATTATTTCACTGAAATATATTTCAGAATCAATGACGAAAGTTATTCATTTTATGTATATAAAAATTACTATGTAAACGCATACGATTCACCATAAAATCCACAGAATTTATTTATTCAAAAACCATATAAAAATATCTTTGCAGATGAGTTCCAATTTATGTTAAAATTTGTCTTGGAAATACATAGATAAACTTTATTTGAAGAAAATATAAGAAAACAATGAATATAAATACAATACAAAGAGACAAATAACATTTCAAGTGCTAGGGGGAGGTATAAACAATTATTTTAAAAATGCGGATATATTTTTGTTTTTTCGAGGGCAATATTAATTCAATATAACATTTCATTTCATTTTTAAATGCTATGAAACGTGTTTTTTTCTTAAAAGATACACTTATGAATGTGAAATTTTGCCATTAAAAATAGTAATGATAAAAAAGATATGTGTGGGTTTGTTTATCATTGGAGTTTACAAGAATACCTAAAAGAACATCTTTCCAATACATAAATAAACTTCCCCAAATGTTCGAACTCTCGCTGACGTCGCGCTATTGCTGGAGCGCGGTGACGTCATCGCTCCTCTACTCCGGTTAGGCGCGCGCGAAAGTATCGGAGTGAAATCGCACGAGCTCGCGCTGATCCAACCCTGCAGAAACTCCCTCTAATCTTCAAACATCTTCAAAAACTATGGCGGACACAAAGGTAAAAACGTTGTCATCATCTTCTTCTGTCCCCTTCGACGTGCGAGAGGGGATTATTGGGAGTGTTATTTTGATTTTAAACGTTTATTTGGGGTCGTATTAATATGCGAGGGAAAAGCCGGCTGTTGTTTTGTCTTCATCCTATTTCAGGTGTTTGGATACTCGGCGTAAAAACCGTTCTGTTTTAAGTTTATTTACTCAGTTTGAAATCGCGTTATTAAACGCTGTAAATGCGTTTGTTTTGCTCAAAATCTCACAACATTGTCAGTAACAACTGTTACGCCTAAAACAACGTCTTTTTTGTACACTTGTGTTCATTAATTCCTTAAACTTTAGTAAGAATTAAATATGTTATTACTATTGTAATTATATGCCCAGTCCGTGTCATTTGCGGCTAAGGTTATTTTTTTAAATTTGAGTTGAACACTGTCATGCTAAGACACTGTTAGCATGTGTGGTAACGTCACTAAACTGCAGCGCACGTGAAGCCCAAAGCCGGTTTATCCACACCCTTCCTGTATGTCTGACTTAATTTCAGTATTTTTAACATTGTTTGCTCAATAACATTAAAACTGTGGCATGAGAAACAGACACTACAGGCACTGCAATGCTTTAGGCCGCTCTTGGCGCTTATTAGCCACCGCTAACCTGAATGCTAGCTAACGGTCTACTACTGAGAAGGTACAAGTCGCGCTTTTAAACATTAGCACACCCTCTCTGATTTGAGTTTATCAAAATGCAGTTTGTTTGGTACTGATGTATGAACAAATTTAGCTGACGGAGTTTGAGCCTTTATAGAGCTCCACATGTGCAGTCAGACTTCGTGAAAAAGCTCAAAATTCAAGAGACGAGGCCTTCATGGATGATACATTATTGTCGCTAAGTGGGTAGCAAGTGCATGTGAGAGTGGAATCCCTCAGCACGATCATATATTCAGTAATGAATTCAAGTTTACGGCTCAGCACCAGTGGGTGTAAGTTTGGTTGCACCAGCAAAATCAGAGACAATAGCCCAAACTCTAGAGAGAGACCCTCCAAATCCCACAGGCTTTCACTGTAATGATCTCATGAGTGGTGTGTACTGCTCAGAGTCAGCACATGTGGAGTGTTTCAAAACTGTATGTGTAAATTTGCATTGCATTTTAATACGTTTCCAAAACAGTTATCCTCTGCGTATGCTCTGCTGCATCACCTGTTATAATTTTGCCCTGCAGGAGGCACAAGAAGATCACGAACCATCCACAGAAAATGCAGAAGACGCCAACCACGACCCCCAGTTTGAGCCTATAGTCTCACTTCCTGAGCAGGATGTCAAAACTCTAGAAGAAGATGAAGAGGAACTTTTCAAAATGTGAGTCCTTTTACGACTAAGCTATTTTTTAAACCAAATAAGTCAAATAATTTTGTTGCTTTATTTAACTTGGGCATCATTTTTATTTAGGAGGGCAAAGCTGTACCGTTTTGCCAGTGAGAACGACCCCCCTGAGTGGAAGGAACGTGGGACGGGCGATGTTAAACTCCTCCGACACAAAGAGAAAGGTTCTATCCGCCTTCTCATGAGAAGAGATCGCACTCTCAAAATCTGTGCCAACCACAACAGTGAGTGTAACAGAAGATGTACAGCGTATATATTGGACCTCGTCCTATGATGATTTGATGTAAATGTTTACATTTTATTTTCTAGTTATGCCGTTGATGGAACTGAAGCCCAATGCAGGTAGTGACAGGGCCTGGGTGTGGACTACACATGCTGACTTTGCAGATGAACAACCCAAAGCAGAGCTGCTGGCAATCAGATTCCTCAATGCAGAGAGTGAGTATCAATTAAAATGGTAGTGATTGTAGGTCTAATTTATTTCTACGTCCAGTTTTTCTTCAATGAAACATCTTTAAAATGTGACGTAAATGTAATTTCTAAATGCAGCCGCAATTACTTCGGCTAATGGCGAGTACAGCTGGGCAATATTAACTAAAATTCATACCTCTGTAATTTGGGATTGATTGTTGGGATATGATAAATGTTTAAGTGGAAAAAATGTTTCCATGAACCTCAGAACCTCATATGAGATCTCACAATCACCTTTATTAAAGCTAGAGATGCATTGATATGATTCAGACTGAAATCTACCAATGCCGATACTTTGGTAGTTATTTTAACTTGTATTAAAGGGGACATAACATGAAAATTTGACTTTTTCCATGTTTAAGTGCCATAATTGGGTCCCCGGTGCTTTTATCAAACTAAAAAATGTTACTAGGATCAAACCAGTAACTAAGTTTTGGTAAACCATTCTCCACAAGCATGTGAAAAAATAGGTAATTGATATTTGGCTCCCCTGGTGATGTCAGAAGGGTATAATACCGCCGCTTAATCTGCACTATCCAACCACGCCACTGCCATTTAGTACAAAAATCAGCTCATTTGCATGTTAAAGGACACACTCGAAATGGCACATTTTTGCACACACTTAAAAAGTGACAATTTTACCATGCTATAATAGATCATCTATATGATATTTTTAGCTAAAACTGCACATATGTACTTTTGGGGACACCAAAGTTTATTTTACATATTTAAAAAGTCTTGTGAAATGTCCCCTTTAATTAAAGAGAGAATTTTCTGAATGTTATTCATTCTTCACATTTTCTATACATGGAGCTTAAATTCTTTGCATTTTCCTTTTCTCTTTTGATTGAGAGGATATGCGTTCATGACTATCGGCATTTTTTTTTTTAACACAACCCATACCGTTCATTTGCCAATATATTGCTGCAGCTATATTTAAAACAGCATTTGATGAAAACAATTTATATGGTCATTTAAGCAGGATTTTAAAGTTTAGTTCAAGGGTCAAAATCAGACCATACCGATATAGATGTATTGTAATTGTCTCATCCTGTATTCTGCTGGGAAAACTACCAAAATTGTATATATTGCCTAGCCCTAATAGTAAGGGATTTTTAGTTTAATGCAAATTCTGATTAAAGCAATTTGTTGTGCTATGATACAAGATTTCTAAAGATTTCTCTCATTTTTTGTAATATTGAAAATTATTATGGCAACTATATGTACCACATTAAAGGGATATTTCACTTTTTTGAAAATATTCTAATTTTCCAGCTCCCCCAGAGTTAAACATTTGACTCCCACCGCTTTGGAATCCACTCAGCTGACCTCCGGCTCTAGCACTAGCACTTTTAGCATAGCTTAGCACAATCCATTGAATCTGATTAGACCATTAGCGTTGCGCTCAAAAATGACCAAAGAGTTTCAATATTTTTCCTATTTAAAACTTGACTCTTCTGTAGTTACATACAATCCGATATGGCTAGGAACTATAGACGGGTTGCACGGCGACGTCACTAACTGGTTGCGCGTGCAACCGAGGGGCAGAAAGAAGAGACGTGCATTGTGTTGTATGCTAGTAGCGGTGTCTGTAAGTCAAAATGCCAAGGAATTTTTGCGTGGAAAATAGTACCAACAGAGTCAGTGCTGGGTGCCTGATGTTAACATACCAGTAGATGCGACTATTACGTTACTAGCATTAAAATTATAACATTATAATTCATACATGTATCACAGTAAAACTGCAAAAATAAAGACAGAAAAACAGATCCAACTAAAATCAAGTCTTATTTATATACAAACAATAAAGAACGCTTCAATAATTAAGGTTGTTGCAGTAGCGGATCAGCTCACCAATCGGGCTTTCTGCCCCCTGGATGCGCGCGCACCCTGCAATGTTTGTAAACTTGCAACCCCTCTATACTCTCATTCTTGCGTAATATTGAAGCACTTTGCTGATGTAGGCTTCAGCAGGTGTAGTAATATTACGCACTGCCCGAAAATATTCCCCTGCCATTGAAAGTAACCAAGGGGACTATTTTCAGGCAGTGCGTAATATCACTATGCCTGTAGTCAATGATTATTATGCCAGTTTGAGAGTATAGTCCCTAACCATATCTGCCTAGAAAATCGCAGCTTTTAATTTTCTGTCAGTCTTAGTAGACAATGTAACTACAGAGGAGTCAAGTTTTAAATACACTTAGGATATTTTTTAGTGTGATGCTAATGGTCTAATCAGATTCAATGGATTATGCTAAGCTATGCTAAAAGTGGTAGCCCCAGACCTGGAGATCAACTGAATGGATTTCAAAACGGTATGAATCAAATGTTTAACTGGGGAACCTGGAAAATGAGCATATTTTCAAAAAAAGTGGAATGTCCCTTTAAAATTAAACTAAGAAATTGTGAATGTCAAAATATAAGTCTTCAAATTGTTAGTAATACACTGTATACGTCATAGAATAAATATTGTTTTAATAACATTTCGGTTTTCTTTTACAGATGCACAGAAGTTCAAGGTGAAGTTTGATGAATGCAAAGAAGAGGTCCGAAAGTCTCTAGAGGGTAAGATTAAGTCATTATCTACTTTTAATGCAGACTCACTCTGTTTAGGGTTGCAATATCCGACCTTAAACTTTTTCTGTCTGCTACATTAACATGCAGAATGTTACAAATACACCTTGCAGTTCACGTTGCAGGTGACAGTACATTCTCAGACATTTGTTAGCACTACATAGATAGATATTATGCTGTCTTTTGTTATTTCAAGTTTATATAATGACCAAACCTTGGTTGAGTTTTAACAAGTTTCAAGTAGGCTTATTAAAAAATGTTCCAAGCTTTGGAATAAGTACTACCAATGTTTATTTTAATGTTCTCTCACAGGTGAGATAAATAGTCCAAACAAAGTAGCAGAGAAGTTGGAGGAGCTCTCGGTGAAGGATGACAAGACAAAAAGTTCAGAAGAGAAAAAAGAAGAGGTAAAGGAAGAGAAGAAAGAGGAGGTGAAGGATGAAAAGAAAGGGGAGGAAAAGAAATGAGCCCAGGAGTGTTGCGTCATATGGATCCTCCACTTGCCGTTTTTCCCTTTTCTACAACAGACTCAAATTAAAATTGGACACTTTATTCCTTTTTGGCCTCTTGACTTCACAAGACCTTGGTGCCACTCTTAATGCGTCCATTTCCTCTATCATCAAGCTGTTGTGAACACGTCTCCCATTTGCAAACTCTCATATCGCCCTTCATTTTCTCATACATTGTGGACCATTTGTCAGCTATCATGTTTTGTGTAGTGACAAGGCTTGTGCTATTGATCGATTCCCACATTGGGTAACCTCTTGTTTTTGTTTCTTTTGTACTTTAAAGAGTTATATTGAGAGTTTCTAGATGAGCACTGTCTGATGTGAGAGCAGGTTGTATGAGTTGATAGGGAGTGTGAGTATCTGAGATCTCTGACTTTTCTTTACAATAAAGTCACATGAGGAAACATTTGACTTCTCTGTGGCTCTAATAGACTATTCTTTGCATAACACATTTTCTGTGGAGGGGTATATCTGCTAAAAGTTTGTCAGCTTTGACATCAATAACTGAAGGAGTTTTCAACCTGCTTTGAGTGTGACCCTCTTCTGTTTAAAATGGAAATCCTGACAATAAAAAATGGTTGACTCGGTTACTGCTTACTGTTTGTGGTGCTCCCACAAGCTGGGTAAGCCTCAATGGTTAACATTTTGTCAGGTGAATCCGCATTGTGCATTTAAAATAAATGTGCATGACAAAAATAGGATATGGAACAGGACTTTCTTTATAAATCCAGTGTGTTTATCATTCCATAAGGATTGCTACAAATTCCAAAAAATTGCATTGAATAGCAAAGACTTATTTTGCGCACAGGATATTTGTGGCTCTTAGAGGGATTTTTTCTTGTTTTGCCTTTTTGTTTAAACTGTGCATTTTAATACACGAGTTAAAAAAATTGTGTATAATGAATATTAAGTTTCCAACATTCCCTGGTTTTGAGCATTTTTGATAAAAGCAGCAGATCCCTTAAGTTGCATTGACATTTGATGAGCTCACATTTTATAGTGGTAACTAATTATTAATAATAATGTCAAAGGGTTGTGAACAAATTAAAAAATGTATGCTTATTCATACGCCAGTGTCTGTTTTGCATCTATTCAAAAACCTGATAGGGGAAAATATTTGATTTACTTTTATTTGCAGACTGGTCATAAGATTTTTTTTAAATCAGAGTAAAAAATAGGATATTGGGTAGGAAAATGCACCTATACACTCTTATACAAATAGTTATGACAGACCCAAAAAAAAGTTTTTACATGTTTTAATTTGTACTTTGTAATTTTTTCATCATAACCCACAAGGTACCTGGAACAAACATACCTTCCGATAGCAAAACAGAAAAATATTTATGTTACCTAGTATAATTCAACATTGTCCCACTGTTACACATCTGTAATGAACTTAGTTTTATTTAAATATAGTGGTGTAAATGAGAGTCTGCAAAATACACCATAAGCTTTAATTGAACAGTTAAGACTAACAATAAACTAATCTGGATTATGGAAGGAAGAATTTCCAACATAAGCAAAAAGTTGGAACTGGACATATTAAGCTTTCCAATCACTTATAAACTATATGTGACTTGTTTTAGATGTGTCCGGTCTGCAGCAGTGTATACAGAGTCGTGAACCGCTCAACACTTTGGCCCTCCAGGGTTTTAACGGCCCTCCAGTGAAGACTCCCACTTTTTTCTGGGTTTCCATGTTTTAACTCTTCCTTGATGTAGTCCATCCAGAGATTTTCATCTGAAGAGCCGAACTCACGAAGTGCTCGTTCGTAATAGTCCCTCAGGTTGCTCATCTTCGGGGTCTCCTGCTCCTTCTCGATGTGGATCATCTTGGTGAAGAACGCCTTAGTGAAGGGTCTGTGTTCATGTAGGCTTATAAATGTTTTTCTAGCCTTTTTGTAGCCACCGGTCTCATATGACCATTCGATGTACTTTTCCTTGATGGTCGAAGACACTGCAGGCACTGGGGACAAAAGCCCTTTCTTGAAAAAGGCCTCGGTTTCTTCTGGTGTTTTCGAAGCCATGCTCCAATCTGCCTGCAATTGCCATAACGGCAGACTTTCTTTGGGGTTCACCCGATTCAGGGCTTCCTCAAATAGATGTCCTGCCTCCGGACTCTCCAGATGGACCAAAGTCTGCAGGCTGAGTTTCCACATCTCTACTGATTGACTAAAGCGCTTGGTTGCAGCGATGGCAATTCGTATAGCAGAAACTGAATCTTCTGTGGACAACAGGACCTCAAGCCAGGTTTTGTAAAACGTCTCTTGGAGAAGCTCGGCATCATGGGCACTCTGTAAAACTCTGAGTAGGCGCTCTTTCCTCTTTCTTTTGAGTTCAGTTACATTTGTCTTTCTTTTGTATCTTTCCAGACAAAACGTAATGTAGCACAACCACATCGCCTCAGTATTAAGGCTCTTCACAGCTTCTTCGTAAATGAGACAGCAACGCTCCTCTCTGCGCTGCGTCTCGATTGCACTTCCTTTGGCTGACTGGAGCTCAGGGGCCACTGCAGCTTCCAGCTCACGCTTAGCCATGAAATCCCACATCAGACAGTCATCCTTATACCGACTCTGTAGATCTTGATGGATGGTGTTCTGTAAATCTTTTGTGAAGTCAAAGGTTGCGGCGATCTTTAGGAGGGACAAGATGAATTTAGCACCTTTAATTTTTTGCGTAGCATCCGTGTACACAACCTCAGCCAGTTTACCACTCATGATCTCTGGAGAAAACTTATATTCCCCCACATCCATTTTAGCTTGTTCCAATTCTTGCTGCTGTTTCCTGAGTTTCTCAGCATGCATGAGTTCCATTCGGAAATACTCCTGATAGACTTTCTCGTCTTCGGGATGAAAGCGCAAAGCGCGGAGGAAGAGATGCCGGGCGCTCTCGGAAGAATTCCTTTCTTCCATCTCACATTTGGCAGCCATTATCCACAAAGCTGGTTTGTCGGGATGAATGGCTAACATAGAGGACAAAACCTTGCTGAGCTGACCCTTAGTGCCCCATTTTTTGTTAAATACAACTTGTGAAAGCCATAGCTGCACATCGTCCTGCCATTTTGTCGTAGCTCTTCTGAAAACATAGTTTATGCCGCCGATTATGGGAAACTCAATTTCTTCTCGTTTAAAATGGTACCCGATTCTTGCTCTCCTCTTCTTGATAAGCTCCAGGACATTAATTTCATACTGTACGTACGCGATGAAGTCATCCTTGCTTTGAACAGCTCGGTGCAATTTGTATTCCAGAGCTGTAGATCTTTTCAGCATGGATTTGACTTCTTTATTGCTGAACAAACCGACCCTCTCTAGCTGTTCAAGCGCTGGGATTCTGTCTTCTATTCGCTGTTGCACATGGTCGGCCATTTGACAAGATATTTAGAGTTTTGGGTGAATGTTGCAAATCTGACCAGCTCCTCAAACCAACACGTGCGAAAAGGAAGTTCCGCCACGTTGTCTTCTTCTGTTGGGTACTACCACCAACATCAAGGTGCATTATCGCCACCTACTGTGTGAGAGTGTGTGACATCTACGCATTTTGAGCTACGCAGCAACTCCAGGCGGAACCATTATCTTTCAGGTAAACGTTGCCAGTGGGATCGTTTTAAAAGACGGAACCTAAACAGCCACGTAGTTCAGGGAGGGGAACGTCTTAAAGGTTGGTAGTGAATTACTTTTAGTTGTCTATGCTTATCAACATACTAATAGGTCACCGTTAATTTGAGGTAACGAGCGCTTTGCAGTTGCGTGATCGCGTGTCAGTGTCACGCATCGGTTGTATACGGTTTCCGGATGTCGCGCGACTGTGGCTAATGAGCTAACACTGATGCTAATAAGATCAGAGATTTATGAAATGTAAATTTGCACAGACATCTAACCTTTGGGGTAAACACGTGTTCATGATGCTGGTTAATTGTCTTCTCTGTGCATCAAGTTTAATTTTATTAATTATATCGAAATCAAAGACTTGGTATTAGAGTGAAGTATCAAACAGGTTTGTCATGCTTTTGACAGCTTGGTCAGTTTGTTTCTGTGCATTTGAGTTTTAATATTTCGTGCAAGAAAAATGAAAACGAAACGTTTAAAGAATCCTGTCCTGTCAGTCACGAGGTTGTCATGACACATTTTGGATGTTTTTTATTTGATGTAGTTGGATGGAAACTAAAAGTATTTAGAAATGGCATTTACAGCAGTAACACGACTGACAGCAAAAGCAGAATCTGTGCAAACATATGTCTACCAAATACAAAAAAACAGCTTGTGCAACATTATTTAATGTTAACAATAAAGTGAATTTTGTCATCTCCATTGTTCTCAAGATCAAGACACTTAAGACTGCTCCATGTCAATTTTCCCAGTAATAAGTGTATTGTCAGTTGTGTTGTATAGAAGTGTCAACTTGGTGACTAAGTAGTTAATTAGTAATGAGTCATTGATGATTTAGCTGAACAATAAAACTGGCACATTCCTCATGTATTGGCTGACTGAAACGCTTGCTCTCGTTCCACAGAATCGAAAACCACTGAAAAATTTCACTGTCGTTCAACTCAGCCTACAGTTTTAACCAAAGTTTGCCAGCCATGAAGTAAAGGTGGATCGCACTACGGAGACACGCCTCATGTACATGGATGCTGGAGCAGCATTTGTATTTAAAGCGAAATGGAAAATGGAAATGCAGAAGTGGCCTCAACCGAGACCAACCCTCACCAGCCAGACAGCAATACTCTGAAATCCGGAGGACAGGATAGATCACTGTTAACAGAGAAAATCCCCAATGGTGAGTTTTTGTTTTTATAGTTAGTGAACATTTGCTGTTTTTTTCCTCACTTTTGATGAATGCCATTTTTTGCTTATAAACAAAACCCTGACTGTAGATCTGTCAACAAACTTCCCTTGCTTGTGTCACCTCTTTCTAGCTTGATTTGGCTGTTTGACTTGTTCTGCGAGATAAAAACTCTCAAAGGAACTTTCAAGCTGAGATTGTTGTTATTCGCATATATAGAGTTTGGTTCCCAAAACGAGAACTTTTTACATTTTTTAAAAATCTTGTTTTTTGATTGATATTAATTGGAATGCACAATAAAACTGCAATTGGTTTGTTTTGATTTAAGCCTTCATAACTAAAAAAATTACAGCTACGTAGCACAATAAAACACAATAAAAACACGATAACATAATAATAAACATGTTTTGACAAATCTCGTTTTGAAACCAAACTCATTATATATAAGCTGTAAATGATTTGGACATAACGCATGAGTACTACGCTTATTTTCATTCATGAGATTTCTCATTACCCAGGGGTCAAAATGAACTTTTTTATTTGGTAGCACTGGTGCTCCCAACTTTAAAGAGTTAGGAGCACCAGCAAAAATGTAGGCGCACCCATCCAAAAATTAAGAAGCACCACAACTACAATGTATACGTTAATAGATTTATTTTTTTATTAAAAATTAAACACCACCACTGGGCTTTACACATCCTATGAACAGGATTTGAAATTTGATCTATTTTTATTTATTTTTTGCTGCATAGATTTCTAAAATAATACCCAAATGCTGTTTAAATAGTATAGCAGCAATAATAATTTAACAATTACAGGTAACATAATTATGTTACAATAGAAAATCTAGCAAACAGGTAAAACATTGATTAATTATTTATTACATTACAAAAGTGACCTTTATATAGAAGGCTAATATATACTGATATTGATAACTGCATTACAAGAATGCTATTACTACTAAAATAGGCAGTGTTTTTAAAAATACAACAAAAACATACCATCAGCATTGTCGTGTTCCACCTCAACATGGACTACAAGGATGTCTGTCGGATGTCCATCATGCAGAATACGTAATACATCAAATACTCTTTGACAGACAGGTCGCTGTCTCCATCAATAATGAACACATTCGTCACGACACTTGTGTTTTTGTACTTACGTTATGTTTATGCAAGGTCTAGCCTTTAAAGGAACAGTATGTAAGAAATGTATATCAATTAATCATAAAATGGCTCTGAAAGTCACTAGACATTAAGAAATCATTTTCATTTCAAATACTTATATCACTGACAACAGTGATCTGGCCAGGATATTGTCATTTAAAAACTGAAGTTGCAGCCCTCAACTGATGTTTATGTTGTCATTTTGTGTATTGGCAGTACCAGTTTTAGCCACACGTTTTGTGATTGCAATACCAGTTTTGGACACAATCCTACATACTGTTCCTTTAAGCCTTTTTTTGCAGTGGTTGAGTCTCGTTATAATCGGATCGTTGTTATCAATTACAGTAGTAATATTGGCTGGTCTTCATTAAATGCAAGAACTTAATTGGTGAAATTTGATTGGTTATGTAACTTAGAGAGAACACTGAACCTGGGACAGCACTAGGGCTGCACACGATTAATCGTTTTCAAACCGAAATCGCGATGTGAATGGATGCGATTTTCGAATCGCAAGAGCTGCGATTATTTCGATTCAAAACTATCAAATATAACAATCATCTAGTACGCAGTTTTTGACAGTTTGCTTCATGCGCATTTTACGTTTGATGCAGTTTAAACCAATAGAGTGCATTAACACTGAGGTGCTGACTACACGTCAGATAACACCATTAGGAAAACATGAACGAGCAGCAGTTCAACTCCTCAACAAAGTGTACGGTCATATGATTTCCACGATGCGGAAAACACTGACAGAATCGCGAAATGCATACAAATGGAATTAACTGCACAACGCGGAATGTCATGAAGTTGGCAGATTTTGGATTCAGTCATTTTAAAAACCCATTTTAACTCCGTAATCGGCAAATGAAAGGACAGAAATGCGCGGAAACATTTCCCTTTTGTGTAATGTTGGACTTAAAGAAAGGTGTATATACGTCCGTTTCTCGTCATGCATCGCAAACAATGACAAGCGCCTCATCAGACTATAAGCAGGTTTCATTAAAGCCCGGAACACAGCAGACGAAAGAGGTACATTATACTTTCTTGCACGCGCACATCTGCACCGCTTTGAATATTTACATGCATGAGGGTTCATGAAGCGCGCACACAGAGAGCAGACAGCACACGCGTGATCACTACTCAACTTAAGTTTTCTTTCTTGTCTAAGTGAACATAAACAGCTAGATGTTTATCAGTATATTGAAGCAGAGCAGTTTTAAAGCTGTCTTGTGTCTTAATGTGACAGTAACCTGGTGCTTTCTGTGTCAGGAATGTTTATTACACACCAAAAATTAAAATCACTCCTTACTCTTAACTGAACAAGCTTCTGCAGCTCCACATTTAAAATCCTACAGTGAGGACTGTGCAGTCTTTTATTTGTATTTTTTGCTTATGTTAAATCATAGATTCTAATAACTAATATATTTACATTTATTACAGATGCCTGAAAAGTAAAACAAGATGAGTATAGTCTTATGATTAAAAGAAAAAAACTAAACATTTGCTTGTCAGAAGCATTGTTGTAGTGACAGCCAAAATACATTGGCCTATATGTTATTTTTAAATAAAACTTTCAATAAATTTTTGTTAAATTGTATTTTAATGTTCTTAGATTAAAAAAAAAAGTTTGTCTGCAGAAGAGCAAAGTCCTGCAGAGAACTTGGTAGGCTACAATGTTTAAGAGGTTTTAAATAAACAGTAGCACAGCATCTTTCTTTGGTGCTATTAAAACCACCACAACAAACCTGGATGTAGCTCTTTTATTATATACTAATGAATCGCACTTTAAATCGCTTTAAGATTTTTTCTCTGAATCGTGCAGCCCTAGACAGCACGCAGCATACACAATCTAAATCAAGTCACACCACAACAAAATGTGCAGTCGCACAAATGCTCCCAAATATATTTTAAGGTCGCACAGATTAAATTTCCATCGCATATGCGACCAAAATTCGCTGACAATCGGGGCAATTTCGCATTAAATATCGAGGACGTACCGTATTCACTCCTGCACGAGTGAACTACGGCTCTGTGTAGTAAATGCCGCTCCATCTGAAAGCAGCTGATGACGATTTACTACTAATCAAGGAACCGGCTTTATTGATGAAACACACACGATTTCATTTTTGGGTGAACTATCCCTTTAAAGGCGATATTTATATTTTTTTGCACTACTAGATTCCAGATTTTCAAATAGTTGTATCCCGGGCCTTCTCGCCAAATATTGCCCTATCCTAAAAAAAACATACATCAATGGAAAGCTTATTTATTCAGCTTTCAGAGTCACATATACTTAAAATGATCTACTTTAAGAGTTCGTCATTGACTTTCTTTAAATCAGGGTTCTTTTGCCCTGTGTATCTTATCATGGTCACCATCACATGACCAGCCAAACACTACCTACTTTGTTTTGCAGCTGAAAGTATCCGATAATGCGGAATGTCACATAAACAAACCAGAAGGAAGGTTTCATCGCATCCGCTTGTCGAAAAAAGTGTTAGCAGGAGTATAAACAAATGGCAAAATCTATGGACTTTTAAAGTATTCAGCTAACCTAGCTAGTTGTTTTTATTCGTGGCATTTGATTTTATTTTAATATCCAAATGTGAGTAGGAAAATAATTAAACGTATAAGAAAAACGTGAATCTGCATACGATGGACATCTTTGGACCTGTAGCTTTTTTTGAAGGCATCCTAAGTTAAACATCTTCATTTTGTGAAGCACACACAAAAAACCTGAGCTGGAAGTGAGATGACATGTTTTGCAGAACACAGAATTATTAGTTTATCCCATTACTGAGACAAACTAATTATGGATGACAAATAAGCAAGCGAATAGGTAAAAAGTGAGATCTGCTTTAGCTTATTGTGCCAAGTCCAAGATCACTGTTTTCTGGCCAGTGAACTATATAAACTAAATAATACTATGGGTTGGTTTCCCGGATATGGATTATCTTAAACCAGGACTAGGCCTTAGTTTAATTAGGAAGTATAAGTAGTTTTAACAAACATGCCTTAATAAAAACGTTCAGGCAAAACAAAGGACACCAATGTATTTTAAGATATGTCATTGCAAGATGTTTTCAGTTTGGACAGCTCTTACATTTATTTTAGTCAAGGACTAGTCTAATCCCTGTCCAGGAAACTGCCCCTATATATAACTGGAAAACTTAATCCTGATGCTCTTCTCTCCATGGTAGGCCATGTCAAATCTGAGCTCTTGCCAAACGGAGAGGCCATGGTGGAGGGTCGGGAAGCTGACAGAGACAACACCCCACCTCTGGCAACTCCTTTCCGGGGCAGCCGTCTTTCTGACTCCTCCCTGAACGCCGAGCTGGATCCAGGTGTGCCCCGTTCCCCTGACAACCTAGAGAAGTCTGAGGCTGCTCTTGCTGAGGGCTCTGTTCACAAGGGTGATGCATTGCAATCGCTCAGACTAAGTATTCCTATGCAGGAGACTGAATTGTGTAAGCACACGATACTGGATAATCCCCCAAGTCACCCCATCCCTCTTTTTTCGTAATTGACCGTGATTGGCTTTTGAGGCTGATATAAACGAACCCTCCCTAATTGGTATACCTTATTTTTGCCTGCTCTCTTTTGGCTTGCAAAGAGAAATCTCCCTGGCTGTAGTCTCATCTGTGGTTGTGAGATTTTTAATACCTATGATGGCAATTCTGATCTCTGCTTTTGTGTTCTGGCGGTGATATTTCACAATTTCTGGGGTGGTTTTGCTGGGCAAATTCTGTGATTTTATTCATGGGAACTGTATGCAAATGATCAATATTTAAATCAGTTACTAACTGCGGCAGAATCTGAATGACTTTTTTTACTAATACGTCTCTGGAATGGCTTATTATGGGATGCAGGGTCACATGGTGTTTGCTTTGTACCAGGACCAGCATGAAGCTATATTCCTAACCAAAGAGAAATGGAAGTTATACGGATTTGAAATTTTTCTGGTTCCTTAACATCTCCGTTAACAAGTAATTTAGTTTATTTTTACCGTGCATATTGGCTGTCCTTACAACACAGTGTGACAAGAAGTGCACAAACAATGCCGGCATGTGCATCTGTAAACCTGAGATTTTCCATATTCTGTCTGCATCAGACTTTCCTAATTGTTATTGTTAACCTGATGTTATATATTATTTTGGTTATTTATTTGGTAACACTTTACAATAAGATTGTATTTGGTTACATTAGTTAATGCATTAGCTTATATGAACTAACAGTGACCAATAATTCGACAGTTAATAAATGTTAATTTCAGCATTCACTAATACGATTTTTTTTTTTAAATCAAAAGTTGTAACCTTTCAGTTAAGTTAGTTAATGCACAGTGAACAAACATGAACGATTATACTGGCATTAACTAACATTAGCAAATGCTGAATAACTATAGTTAAGGTTATGGTGTCTAATGCATTTGCTAATGTTAATAAATGAAGAGCTTAGGGGTCTCCTTTATAAAACTGTGCATAGGATCCTTACTAAAAGTCTACGTACGCACAAAAGCCAAAAATGGCATACGCCAAAAAATATTAAGACAAAAGCAATGTTCCCTTTATAAATCAAAGATCACCTGCAAGTGTGTGTACATGAATCATCATGAATCATCATGAATCACCCTGCGAGCCCATTTTCCCTTTAAGTTTTTTTTTTTTATAGATCACAATCTTTGCGTGGAAACTGCACGCTTTATAAATGAGACTCCAGATCCGAAACCAGGTAAATGCGTCTGACATGTTTTCTTATAAATCATATCAGACTCCTAATGGATTCTTCCAACATAACTGTATTTCTGAATGGCCTGAGGCCAGGAAAAGTAGGATTTGAAGCTAAAGTATTTGATGATGAACTTATAATACGTGCCAAGAACATTCAGTTATTACAGGGGTGTCAAACTCAAGGCCCGCCCCTTATTTTATGTGACCCGCAACAGCTTACGAATTACTTCATTAATGTGGCAATGCCAGAGCTTACAAATTATTTTATTGTTATTATAAGTATTATTTTTGCAGGGTTTTTCCTGCATTAAATTTTTTTTGCGGTTTTTAAAAAAACATTTGTCCCGCCAAATTGATGAGTAATAATTTCTATTAAATATATAATTTATAAACATTTATTTTAATGTATAATTTCTTTTAATTAAATTTTTTATTATTAAAATAATCTGTACAATAGTTGGGTGATTCTCACGAAAACTTGGTTTTAAAAATGTCAAGCATGAAAATGTAAAAATTGCTTAAATTTAATTTTTTCCCACCAGACATTGAAAAACAAAGTCTGGAGTAATGGGAACTTTAATTTAAAAACTTTTACTTATCATTTAACACTTTTTGTAACATAATTAAAAAAATTAGTCCTAAAAAATCTCATTACCGCAACAGTCAGAAAACATCAACACTGACATATTTTCAAAATGACATGACAAACCTGAAAGAACATAATTTGGAGATTCTGCACATGCATTTAAAATCAAAGTATTATGCTTCTATTAATTAAATTAACATTTAATAAGCATCTGTTGCGGTAATGATAAACAAAATGTCGTGTAAGCATTCTGACAAGACACTATTTCAAATTAACTGTAAAAAAATGATCTTACCTGGTAGCCATCTTGAAGTAACTGGTCCATGTGCTTGGTCACTCAAAATCAAACTTTATTAAAATTCTGTATGTGTGCTTAAACTGTTCTCAAAAAGTGTTGCGGAGGATGAGAACATCAGGCATGGACACATCATTTTCCTAATTTTTCTTCATTATTATTATACATGAATATTCAGTAAATATTTTTTCTGTCATCTAAAGTAGTCTAGCAAAACATCCATTTATTTTTTTTCTTAAAATTTTTGTGTTAATTTGATTAAAATACAACATAACGCATGTTCAAACACAGCCGGACACATTGCGGTAATGAGAATTTCAGCAGAAAATGAGATAAAATTTCCAATGATAAATTCTTATGTTGAAATCAAACATTGTGCAAGGTAGAACACAGTATTGTGTTAATTCTGATGCTTTTTAATGTTACTATATTACACATTTTAAAGCTAAAATCATTAGTGCCGTGGTGTTTCAATGGTTTCGTGAGAATCACCCAGTTGCACATTTGAATACACTTTTTCGTTATTTGTCCTGGGCTTCTACTTTCAAAGCTAGGTATTAAACCATGTGTAATAATTCATTGCAGAGGTAAGTATGCAATGTTATAAAAGAGATACATCCATATAGTCTTACAAATACAACAGTCCCTTTGAGAGCAATCTTCATGCTAATGTGGGCTGGGATGAAATTGTTTGACACCCCTGGGTTAATATCATTAGCTCATCTTTGATGGACGTGGCGTTTAGTGGCTTTTGCAGCTGAGATCCTCAAATACAACTTTATTATAAAGTGTTACAGTGTCGATTCCCACCCCTGGTAAATACCTTGTCAAGCAAGCATGTTTCAGGATTGATAAAACGTTATTTTCTCTGAGGAAAATCAATGGATTTCGGCCCCTGATCCATTACTGCTTGGTTGACAGTATCTGGCTCTTTCATCTGACTGTGTTTAGATTTTTATTCTGCATTTTTTTTACTGTGTCGCTCTCGTAGCATCTAAGGACCCATCTATGGAAATGGAAAATGAAGAGAAGATCCGTCAGGAGGCGCGTCGGCGTCTTGAGGAACAGCTTAAACAATACAGAGTACAACGGCACAAAGACAGAGTGAGTCAGAAAATAACATGCTGACAACCAACTGTTGTGCATGCATCCAAAATCATGTGACTTTCTCTCTCCATGCAACCCAAAAATAGAGATTTTCCTTAAAATTAAAATAAGGAATGACATGGTTGATGTTCAAAAAGCGTCTCTCATAATGTACCCACCCTTATTTCTTCCCAGATGTCTATGACTTCCTTTCTTTAGTTGAACATTTATGTGATAATTTGATAGATAAAGTCATTGTTAATAATCAAAAACTTTATTAATATTCCTTTAAAATGTAAAGACTGCAGTGTTTTATGTTGCAGATGTTCAGTTTTGGTTAATGCTTGCTTTCATATCTCCCTCAGACTCATCGCTCCACTCCTAAGAGCCGGCTATTCAGCACTCTGGACCCGGAGCTCATGCTCCATCCCGAGGCCCTACCACGGGCCAATGCCGTTGCCATGACGACAGAATACTCCTTCATGCGCACCAGCGTTCCTCGTGGTCCCAAACTGGGCAGCCTGGGAATCCCTCAACCTAAAGAAAAGAAATCCAAATCATCCCGCTCCAGCAAGATTCACTCTCTCGCCGATTATAAATCTCCTGAATCTCAAAACGTAGAGACGTCCAGAGGTGCAGACACGTCGTTCGGTTCACTGCATTCCACCATCAGCTCCGTCTCGACGGTTTCCGAAATCAGCGTCAGCTCAGATTCGAATGTACAACTGGAATCATCTCAGCAAATCAGAGACAACGTCTCTGAGGTGGATGGTAGCGAATCGGGTTTCAGGGTTGATGGTAACGAAAGCGATAGCTCGTCATACAGCAGTGTGTCTACTACAGGGACTTATAATGTTTTAGCTGCAATAGCAAATAGGCCAAGAGCTCCATACAATGTAGAAGGGAGAGAGATCGCTCCAGAAGCAATGGGCCACTTCCCATCGCTACAGGAGGTCCTGCAGGCAGCCACTGAAGAGCGACACATGGAGGAACTGGAACAGGAAAGAGAGGACAGCGTGGAGCCACGAAGCCGCAGAGACAGCTTCTCCAGCAGGTATGGACTTTTATACCTCTGGTTTGTCCATTACCAAAATATTTGTAGGAAATTTTCATTAATGACTCGGGTCTGTGTGTGTTGACAGCGTTTCGTATGGAAGCTCTGTGATGGGGACGCATGATGAGATGTTACAGGTGTTGAAAGAGAAAATGAGGTTAGAGGGACAGCTAGAGTCTCTTTCATCCGAGGCCAATCAGGTGAGTTAATAAAGAGTCTTCAGGTGAATTAATAAGGAGTCTGTGATCTATCATTCATTTATAAAAGCACTTATTATCTCTAGGCTTTGAAAGAAAAGACCGAGCTCCAGGCCCAGCTGGCCACAGTGACCGCTCAGCTACAGGCCCAGGCAGATGAGACTCAAGCCAGCCACGAGAAGCAGAGCGTCCTGACCTCTGAGGTCACTACGTTACGCTCCAACTGCTCAACACTGGAGAAGGCCATGGTGGAGCTCCAGGCCAGTCTGGAGGGGAAGAACGCCAGCCTGGCCTCGCTGGGAAATGACCTACAGGTGGCTGAGGAGCAGTACCAGAGACTGATGCGTAAAGTGGAGGAGATGCAGCAGAGTCTGAATACGAAGGACAACACGGGTGAGAGTCAAGTAGTAGTGTTTCCCAAATCAGTCCTTGCGTACCACTCCCAGAATATTTAAGATGTCGTCATCTTATATCAAACGCCTGATTTAACTCATCAGCGGGTAAAGGTGCATTAACGTGTCGCTTGTCTCTTTCAAAAGAGGCGTTTCTAAATCTGGTTCTCATAAACAAATGAGTACCGTCCGCTCCAGTAACTGACGAAAGACGGATGACATGAACTCCAAAGTTTCGTTCTCATTGGTAGTCGCTCATGAAAGTCGCTCATAATTTGCAAAAGATAAACATTTCTTAACCTTGTCGCGCGACTGGACACGCCCCATCCAGTTGCCAACGGTCACTGCTACTGCTAGTCGCTGCTAGTCTGAATGCAGCTTAAGAGGCGATTCACATTTCGGGTCTTTTGCGCGCTCAAGTTCGTTATTTCAAATGTAGGTGCACGATTTACACGCTAAATGGAAGCGACGCGCACGCAGTGCGACGTGCTTTGTTTTCCATGCGAGCCCGCACCGCATCGAGTTAAAAAACATTTCAACTTTCTAGAATGCTGCAAGCGCACCACAGGTCATGTGACAAGAACCAACCTTTTCCGTGCGGATTTACACACGAAATGTGAATCGCCCCTTAGTGTGTTAATTAGGGAGACATATGGTGCGTTTGATTTCATGCGGCACGATAAGAACCAACAGGCGGATGAAATAAAATGGGGGATTATCACGGTTCCGGGTTTTTCGGGGCGGGACTTGTCAACTTTGTGCATGTCCACTTTTGGCGCAGTTAGGTTAGGCAATGGTGGAATGTAAGTTAACGAAGTACAAATACTAAAAAGTAAATTTTCCACGTATTTGTACTTAAGTAGAATCTATAGTGCATACTTTGGCTTTTACTTCATTACATATTGCAACAAATTATCTGTACTTTAACTTTACTACATATCTACAACACCATCGTTCCTTTACGTACCTTTCTCAACAACTTTTCTGTTTAATCTGGACCAGCAGAACAAGCATTACGATCGGAATTGGACATGCACAAAGATCGCTGAAAGCGAAAGCACTACGTATCAGTGTGATAATCCTCTATTACAGCGAGAGCGATTTAAGGGCGGTTTCACATTTGGTGCGATTGCCTGGTCCGAACCCAAGTTCGATTGCTCCCCCCTCCCCATGCCCCCCATGGACTGTGTTCACATATTATCTTTGCATCCGAACCGCGGTGTGCTTGCATCATCAAGCTGCAGCCGGCGCGTTCTCATGTTGCTTGGCAACCTCTGTAAACGAGAAGACGACAAGCGTGATTGACGAACTGCAAGCATAGAGATGATTTCTGAATGCCTCCGCAAAAATTGACGTCGGCGGACAGACCGTTGTCATCGAAACCACTTTAGTATGTTTGCGGCAGACAGAAAGTGCGTTTCTGTATTATTTCTTTGAAAACAAAACCAAAGGTTTAAAAAAATAAGAACAAAAGTCAAGCAAGCATTCTATGCATTTTGTTGTCAAGGTAAGTGCACGCACACAAACACACACGTCCGTTTTGGTGGGACATTCCATATAATACGTAATTAACAGTAGCTCACTTCTGTGATTTGGTACGATTGCGCTCACATTAGCAGCGAACCGATCTGGAGTTCACATGAACCGGACCCCAGACCACCCTTTTTAAGCGGACTCGAGTACGTTTCGCGGGTCCGCACCCAAGTTGGAAGACAGCGTTCACAAATGTTAAATGTACTGAACTCTAATGTCAATCGAACCCGGGTGCGCACCAAAAGTGCTAATGTAAAAACGCCCTAAATGTCATCAGCCTGTCAGTTCTTGTCATTGTCTTGTGAACTATTCATTTAATAGGACTCTCCAAGTAGAGAATGATTTCCATTAGTGTTTGTTTATTACACTGCTCGAATCTGAATCTGATTGGTCGTGACTAGGGATGCTCATATCAGTTAATTTTCCCGACCGACAACCGTAGCTTCTAAACCGAACATTAACCGTTAACTGATAAGATTTTAATATGAAATTGTCATTCAGTAAAAATACAGTTGACGGTTGTCTGTGAACTAGTAAAAACAAAAGATTTAATTTGAACGTGCAAACAGCAGCGACAGATCAACAACAGAACCAGGATTCATACATTATCAGATATTCACGCAAAATATTTACCTTATTAAAAAGCACGCGATCAGTCCAGAGGATTAATATCCAAAAAGGGCAGATTGTCTCCGTTTCATCTACCACAGTGGTCATTTCTAAAGCAGGATGCTTTTCAGAAAGTTTTGTTTTTGCGTCGTCTTTCTCCGTTTGTGCAAAAAGAGAGATGTTTATGGAACAGAGCATGTGAGCGGAGTGGTAATATTTCCATCAGAGCGCATTTCCGAAGCTGGGCTGGAAGTTTCCGCTCCGCTCGCTCAATACGCAGCACCGCTCACTCATCCCAGTATGCCTTTTGGTAATTTGATAGTTCGAGAATCTATAGCAATAAGTTATGGAGTTCAAATATTGTTTTAATGAAGTCGCCAGCCTTATATAGAAATGAAACTAAGATGACAGTATAAATGTAGCGTCGTCTGCATCTAGATGCAGTTTTAAAGATGAAAATTACTTTAATCTAACTGATCAACACAAATACAAAGCGCCATAATATAACTGATTGCTTACCAGCATTAAAACCACTTAAAATAAAAACCTGTATAGTTCTCCGCTCCGTGGATGAGGAAGCTTCAGCCAAAAACGCCGGTGCCTTTAGTATTAACTGACTGAACACTTGACTCTTCCATGGACATATAGATATTAATTTTTTTCATCAACAGCATGCGATGAACATTATAAACATTGATGATAATCTCTGCCGACTCGACTGATTCAGCACGTCCTCTATTTTACAGAGTCCGCTTAATTAACGGCTTTTCGTTCGGTCCGCGTGAGCTAAACATTTTTGTTCTGTAATTTGCTCTCGCGTAGGCTATATTTCTACATATTTTCGACCAAGTAACACTCGGGATAAAATGTAAGTTGTTTTAGATAGCATTTAAGCTTCTGAAATGTTGACAAATCAGTCTGACTAAAATGATCTATCCAGATGAATTTAGCCAAAATAATGATTTATTCGTTTTCATACTATATTAGATACACGGTAATTTAGCTACTAATATACTATTGAAAATGCCATAAAATAAATACTCATGGCCTTCTGTATTGCATTCGTTTTGTACATTTACAGGTTCATAAATACTGTCTAATTTTAATTTCTTTAAGACACAGCTGTGTTCTGTATTTACTGATGCACTGTAAATTTGCACTTTGCACTTGAAATTGTTCTTCAATTTATTTTAGTTTTTTCAAATAATATATTTATATAATAGTATAGTTCGTTGGGGAACGAATTATTATAATATTTCGTAATTACTTATTACATTTATTATTACTTAAAATTGTGAATTAGTAAAACGTGGATGTCGTGGAAACAATTTGTTAATTTGAATTATATCCGGAGCACCGTATCAGTTAAACTAGGTCTAATAGCCAACACACAACTGTACATAACTGCGATATATCAGCTAATACTTTAATTAAATGCAATTATCCAAGAACGTCAGTACAGAATTTTTTTTTTATGTCGGAGCGGGATCTGAATGGGAATTGGTTTATTTGCTAGCGTGAGCGGAAAGTTAACGGAGCGCTTGCTTGGGCGGTGAGCGACTGAGTGGAGCGCTTGAACAGTAGAGCGGAATATAAGGGAGCTTCGCTCACATGTGGTCCGGGACACGCGCGCGTCTCCGTTCAGCTTCCAAACACGCATAAAAATGATCAGACCGTCAGGGCAACAATCATTTGTGTCATTTACAGGACATTCACAAATTAAAGATAGAAAAGTGGCGAAATGTCTGTCGGCTCATGACGACACGCACCATGTATTAACAAATATTTTTTTTATTTTAACTGATAATGTTAATCGGTCATACATTCTTACCTTCGGTTAACGGTTAAACGGTCAATGTGAGCATCCCTAGTCGTGACACTTGCAGGTTTGTTATTCCCAGATAACAACCGTTCAAATAACACACCGTAACTCGGATGCTGCAAATCATTTTGACAGGTGCAGTTTAATATTACACAAAAATTAAATATAAATATAACTTTTTAACTCTTTCCCCGCCATTGACGAGTTAACTCGTCAATTAAGATAAAACGCTTCCCTGTCAATGACGAGTATTTCCGGCTTTCCGCAATACCGCTATTATGCTCTTCCGCAACTTATAAATCCTGGAAGTATCGCCCTAGGGCAAGCAGCTGTATGTCCTATTAAGTTTTTAGGCTCTGAATCTGATCTCTATCAAAAGTACTTCACAAAAATGGAATTACCTCAGCTTTTTGCTCAAAATTTTGTGTTTTTAAAGAAACCTACCCATATTTAAGAGTTGATAAAGAGAACTAATGAAGGTAGGATGAAACTTTTTTTGTTTGTTTGTTTTGTTTTGAAAGCAGGTATGTTCTTTAATTTGCTAAATTTTCAGGAAGGCATTCAACTTTTGTGAAAGTCATGAAAAATGCTGGTGCTGGTTTGAAAACTTTTTTTAATGCTGGTGGGGAAAGAGTTAATAACACATATGACATTATATTTACATTTGATTAAACCAGATAGCGTGTTTTGTCTTATCTTAAAGGTGCAGTGTGTAAGTTTAAGCGGCATCTAGTGGTGAGGTTGTGAATTGCAACCAATGGCTTAGTCCACTGCTCACCCCTCGCTTTTGAAACACATAGAAAAGCTTTGGTAGCCGGCACCGGACAAACATGTCATCGTCGGAGACAACTTAGTAAAAAAAATTGTCCGTTAAGGGCTTCTGTAAAAAAATGGCGGCACAAAATGGCGACTTCCATGTAAGGGGACCCTCGGTGTATGTAGATTAAAAGGTCTCGTTCTAAGGTAATAAACACATAATGGTTCATTATGAAAGGTCTTTATACACCCCTCATAATATAGTTTTGTATATTATCTTGCATTTCTGTCAAGAGATCCCTCTAAAAATTACACACTGCACCTTTAAAATCACAAGTAAAAGGTTTTCCTCGTGGAAGCTCTGCATTCATTAAAACTGAGCAAATAAAATATTTCAAATCAATATTTTATGTTCCTCACCTTACTTATGAAGTAAATGGCCGTGTAATAAGCAAGATAATGTATAGGCAGCTGGTTGTTATCTCGAAATAAGCCCCTTCAGTGTAATACAAGATTTGCACTGGGTCCTGATCACACTGTCGGGGCTTATTTCTGAAATTACAACCTGCTTGCCTATACATTATCCCTTACGTAACACAATCTGATATGAACTTGATTCTCCCATACCAACAGATCTTTGCTTCATCTCGTAATTTCTTCATTTAGTTTCTCAGTTGCGGGGGCAAATGGGAGGCCTGCAGACACAGCTTCAGCGGGTCCAGAACGAGAGGAACGCTCTGCAGAGCAGACTGAAGACCTCGCAGGCGGAAGTGGACTCCTTACAGCAGCTCCGCCTCTGGTACCAGCAACAGCTCACTATGGCTCAGGAGGCCCGTGTGCGACTGCAGGGAGAAATGGCCAACATGCAGGTATGTGTGTGACACAAAATCTTCCAGGACTTGGCTGAAGTCAGACCTAAAAACCAAAGTTAGTAGTTCTAGAAGACAGTGGGATGGGTAAAAAAATGGGAATGTATTGGTATTGGTAACAAACGAATTGGTTGGGCACCAGACAATTATGTAGTTTTTGTTTATGATGATGATGATGTAAAATGGCCATCTGTGCTGTGTGTTTATTTGTATGTTTACTCTCAGGCAGGTCAAATGACTCAGATCGGCGTGTTGGAAAATCTTAAGATGGAGAACGTTACACTGGCTCACCAGCTCACAGAGACAAAACATCGCTCTATCAAAGAAAAGGAACGGATTGCAGTACAGCTACAGAGCATAGAGGTCTGGCACATGAAAACTCCTATCTTTTCCCATATAGTGTAATTTTCTACACTCACACATGCCTTTTTGTCTGGTTTAGGTGGATATGTTAACACAGGAATCGGCCATACATCAGATTCAGGAAGCAAAGTCGATGGTGGAGGAAGATCTTCAACACAAACTTGAGGAGTTTGAGGAGGAACGAGAACATCTGCTCAAACTGGCCAACACGGCCACAACACTGGAGCGAGAGTTAGAGCAGGTACCTGCAGAATCATTACTAACACAAGTTGTTAGTACAGCACTGACAATAAACTTAACCTATTGTATAAAGGTGTACTGTGGGACTTTTAGTGGCATCTAGCGGTAAAGGGTTCATTATAGTTGTGCGTAGAAACGAAACCAGAAACTTTCAAAATAATATATGTTCCGAAACAGAATCGTTTATTTTAAGTGCCCATCTTATGCCTGCTTTTCCACAAGTTAAATAGGTGTATGAGTTCCATAAAGCATGTTTTAAAAGTTGTTTGCTCGAAATAGCTTGAAGGAAAAGATTGTTACCCATCTCTAGTAGCCTCTGTTTCAGTGCATTTCAGATTGTGCCGTTTTGAGGTGGTCATTACATATTTATGAGCTGCTGCTCCTTTGGCCACGCCCCACCACTAACGTTATGTGCGCATGCGCAATAGTATCGTGAGCAAGAAAAACCATACTGTGTTGTTATTTTTATATATTATATATTATTATTAAAGGTTTATGTTGCCAACAGACAAATCAAGAAAAAGTATCACTAATAAGTACATTTCAGGAGAAGAAACTCGTGACACATAATGATTCGAGAGTAAATTGTGATGTAGCAGTCTCAACAATACACTCGTTTTACCCTGGTCAACACTAATATATTCCCGTTATAAAACATTTTCAAAAGCATTATTTGCGCAAATTACAGAAATTTAGACCCGGCGGGGGATTTATACTGCTTGTGGACCGCGTGCTAATTGCTAGAAGCTAGCGGGAGGTCCGGACCGTATCTTGGGAAAGTAACGAGACTGGTGGTAAGTTAGGCTCGTTGGAAAAGCCGGGTCGGTAAGGCCCGGTCTTGGTTAGTTTGGCAAAACACTTTTAGTTTGGCAAAGCATTATTACTTAGTTCATGTAGAATTGTAAAATAAAGCAGTTAAATATTTTTTTTAACTTTCGAAACCGTGCTGCAACTATCTAGCCTGCAAAAAATATCTATATAGCCTACTGTCTACAAACATTATAATATTAACACTACTATACATCGTTTAAAAGGTATAATTTACGGGATTAGCATTGATGTGTATGGTCTCTGTTTTGAGATACAGATGCTCTAGCATCATAAATGTTGTATTTTGTGACAGAAGATGACAACATGCAGAATATAAACGTGACTTCTTACCTTTGTGTTTGATATAACGATCGCAAATCGAATCCAGTCTGTTTCAGATGTGTGAATAATCCATGAAAACCATCTAAATACATCCAATGACCATTTTTGTCCACAAATGCGTATAATCCGTGAAATTTATATAAATAGTCTGTTGTCTATATCATTTCGCATCAACGTCTTGTAGTAGAATATAATATACAATCTGAGGACTATTTACGTCGTAACTGTATATGAGATTACACTTTAGGTTCCGATAAACATGCGTTAAAACTTTGTTTTTAAAAGTAGGAGGGAGTATAAAACATATCAAAATATTGGTCAGTTAAACCCGCAAAAAAAGGAGTAACAGCAACTTGTTGTGTAAATATGGAAGTAAATAAACAGTGACTTTTGCTGCAGTTTCAGCTAAATCACTCCTCAACTTGGCCCATCTTTGTTCTCACCGTTGCAAATGGAAATACCTATGACGCAATTTTTTTACCTGACTTGAGAGGGGTTCTAGTGGACCAATCACAGCACTTGCAGTCCGCGTAGAACTGACACGCTGTTAAAAATTTGATGAGGTGCACGTCAGGCTACGCCAGTGTTTCTCAAAGTGTGGGGCGGGCCCCACTGGTGGGGAATAGGAACATTACAAGTGGGGCATGACAAATGGGAGAAAATCTATTAATTCAATTATTTATTCACCATACACTCAAAACGGCACATTTAAACATAAACCTAGCTTAAAACGTAAATAAATCAGACTGTAGAAAATGTCACGCGGTAACTTAAAGCCTAGCTGATTACGATTTTGTTGGGGTGATTGGGACAGGTGGGGCTTGAACCCTACCCCACCTCCAAAATGGGGAATGGCAGAAAAAGTTTGAGAAACACTGGGCTACGCAGAGGCTACGGGTAACCTATGGCGTAGACCTTACGCACGACTATAAATTGGACTTAAGACTGTAAATTGCAACCAACGGCTCATTCCACAGCTTACCCATCCTTTTTAAAATGCATAATGAAGCTATGGTAGCCGCCACAGGACAAACATGTTATTGTCTAAGACAACGTTGTGACAAAAAACGCTCTATTGAGCAGTTTGTCCATTTAGGGCCACTGTACAAACATGGCGGCACGAAATGGCGACTTCGATGTAGGGGGACCATGGGTGTATGTAGATAATAACGTCTCATTCTAAGGTAATAAAAACAGTACAGTTCATTATGTAAGGTCTTTATACACCACTGATTATATATGTATATTAAATTGCATTTTTAGTCAAGAGATCTAAAAGTATCACATTGCACCTTTTAAAGTTGTGAGCTTGTAAGACCTGGCACAATACCATTGTGACTTAATTTCCTATTTGTGTGATATGTGCTGTGGTGACTATTCACTCTTGAAAATTCCCTCTTCTTCAGGTAAAACTCACTCTCTCCCAAAAAGACGCCCAGCTGGAGTCTTTCCAGCGTGAGCACCTTGAGCTGATGAAGCAGCTCACCGCAACTCAGGAGAACCTCCAAACCAAAGAGCAGGCCCTCAATCAGCTGGAGGCACGTTACCTGGAGCTCCAGGCCCATCTGGAGGAGCTGCAGACAGACGCCACGGCTAAAGAGGAAACACTGCAGTTTCTCCAAAACGAGAAAATCGTCCTAGAGGTGGCTCTGCAGGCGGCTCGTGCTGACAAGAGCGTGCTGGATGAAGGAGCGGAGAAGCTTGGAGAAGACGTTTTGGTGGCCTCGGATACACTCGATCGACTCAGACAAGAAGTGCAGGTTAAAGCAACGCAGGTAAGTTGTTTACAATTAATTTTAGCATTGTGGAGTCATAGCTGTTTAATATAGGTTTTAAGTTGGTTTCCATTTTGCATCCCCAAGATTGATTCGCTTCAACAAGAGAACGGCACCCTAAAAAAACAAGCACAGAAACTGAAAGAGCAATTTATGCAGCAAAAGGTAAGTGCCCCAAAAATCTCAGTGCCTGCCTCTAAAGGGACACTCCACTTTTTTTTAAAATATGCTAGTTTTCCAGATCCCCTAAAGTTAAACATTTAATTTTACCGTTTTGGAATCCATTCAGCTGGTCTGGCAGTACCATTTTTAGCATAGCTTAGCACAATCCATTTAATCTGATTAGACCATTAGCATCATGCAAAAAAATAACCAAAGCGTTTTGATATTTTTCCTATTTAAAACATGACTCTTCTGTAGTTACATCACGATGGAAAATTAAAAGTTGCGATTTTCTTGGCCGATACGGTTAGGAACTACTGAAAGGATTTTACTGAAAAATATTGAAACTCTGGTTATTTTTTACCGCAGTGCTAATGGTCTAATCCGATTCAATGGATTATGCTAATCTATGCTAAAATTGGTACCGCCAGACCCGGAGATCAGCTAGATCAGTGGTCTCAAACTCCCGGCCCGCGGGCCATTTGCGGCCCGCCCTCCCCCTCTGTGCGGCCCGCGTCACCTTTCAAAAATATAACATAATCTGGCCCGCAGAAAGATTTTTATTCCCTTTGTTTTATATTCATTTGATTTTTGATTTAAAAAATGTTCGTTCACATTTCGCGTCTAATAACGCGTTAAAACGAGTCAAAGCATTTTCCACTTTCCAAAGTGCTCGGGAGCGGAAGTTGCGCTCCGTGGCGTGGGTCGCGTCACCCGTTGCTACGCAGCCATGAACCGCGCGCGCTCCGTGATGTCGAGGATAACGGAATGCGTGATCGGATTTTAATTCATCAACTGAACCTCGCGTCAATCATATCATTGTCAACATCCGATCAGTTAATCTGATCGGGACCTTGTAGTGTTTGTCCAGAGAAGATTTGTTACTTCCGGGTGGATACTCAGCTGTTACTCAGAGAAGACCGAGCTGCGGTGGGGTTAGTTCACATCAAGTCACAGCTTCTAATGGAGACACCGCATATGGAGGCAGAGCCGTATGTGTACTGCAACACATTTTAAACTACAGATAAGAAAAGAGCCATCAAAGTGCCCAGGTTAAGGAAAGAGAAAAGACGAGGAGAAATGTACAGAAGATAAAAGTATGTATACTGCTATATATAATGAAGTATAATATATTATTATATAGCTTACTATTCACTTACTATTACGCATAGAGCAATATTATTATTTTTTCTGTCCAACTAGTCTATGTAACATTGACTACCTATTCAAAAGTTTTAGGATCACTTTCACTTATTAATATTTTTCCACATATGTTAAAAAATTCATTAAAACTGAAATAACAAAGAACACAATGAAGTCAATACTATGACTGAAAACAATCCAAATTAAATCAAAACAGAAACACTTACTGGTGGTAATTTTTTATAATAGTTTATAAATCTATACAGAAATTAAATTTGTTAGTTTAGTGCAAGGTTTTAATAGGTTGTAGTTATATAAGGTTAAGAAAATATTTACTTACTTTTATAAAATAATGTGTATTAAAAAGATAAAACCACTACTTATATATTTTCAAGCATTATTATACATTAAATAATAGAAAATAAACATGACATTTACAGAAATATAGTGCTTTTTTAACGTTAAAATAGCTTTGCGGCCCCCCGATGAAAGGTCTGTCTTAGAAATGGCCCCAAGCCAGTTTGAGTTTGAGACCCCTGAGCTAAATGGATTAAAAACTGTGAAAAATCTAATGTTTAACTCTAAAGGAGCTGAAAAATGATATTTTCAAAACAACTGGAGTGTCCCTTTAAAGTGTACACAATCATATATAGTTTTCTACCTCTACCTTTTTTATTCTTTTCAAATCTATTCTTTACCCCTAAAGGTGATGGTTGAAGCATACAGGAGAGATGCAAGCTCCAAAGAGCAGTTGATCTCTGAGCTGAAGTCATCTAAGAAGCGTCTGGTGGCCGAAGTGAAGGATCTAAAACAGGAACTTTTAAAAATGGACGGAGAGAAGAAGAGTGCCGAGCAGGAACAGGCTCGCTTGCAGAAGGAAGTGGAACGAGTCCAGCAGCAAATGAACGGCCTGGAAGTTCATCTACAGTCTGTACAAACAGAAAGAGACCAACTTGACTTGCAGCTCCAGGTACAAGATCATTCAAGTTGCAAGAATACTGCCTCTGAGTTGGAGATATTTGATGGTGCCAATGTTGTTCGCTTTAGTCTTTTCAGTTTGACCAGAACCAGCTGGCTGCGGTGACGGAGGAGAATGAAAATCTGAAGAAGAGGATAGAACAAATGCAAAATGAAGCCAGAAAGTGAGTCACTATCACGCCCCCATTCCTGCCATAAGGGTTTCCATAGCAATTATCATCAGTTTAAACTCTTTGTAATTCTCCTCTTTCCCATGCAGGGCCATCTCTGAGCAGAAGGTAAGGATGAAGCGTTTGGGCACGGATTTGACCAGCGCACAGAAGGACGTGAAGGCCAAGCATAAGGCCTATGAGAATGCAGTCGGCATTTTGAGCCGTAGGCTGCAGGAAGCACTCGCGGCCAAAGAGACGGCAGAGGCTGAACTCGAGAAACTCAAAGCTCAGGCTTCAGAAGGAGGAAATAGTCAGGAACTTCAGGTAAATTGGTATAAAATGCAATAAATTTGCATATTAGAGGCTACAAGTTTTAATACACCATGATTGTCGCACTTAACCACAATCCTTAACGCTGCAATATTAAAGAAAAAAAATATTACAAACCTTTATGATTTCTGTGTTTTGCTGAACACAAATGATATTTGTAATCAAGAAGAAAACAGGAGCACCATTGACTTCCATAGTAGTAAACAAAAATACTATGAAAGTCAACTGTGTTCAAAAACAGTTTGGTTACAAACATTGCCCAAAAAACCTGATAACCTGCGCGAGGGCGTGGATGTACTGAAGAGCTATTTATTTACATAATGTAAATTACTGTTAGTTTAAATGTACTTACATTAAACAACTATACATCATTAAAAAGTGTTTTGATTTAAGATTTAGTTTTTGACCTTTATTTTAATCTGAGAATCCTAGTAACAGTAATTTCTTCATTTTTGTCAGGCGTTATGAAAATGAAAAACGGTACATACCTTTAATTTGAAATATAACCCTCAGCCGCACTCATTGATAAAAATACTCCTCCGTGATCGTCATGAAAGCACTCGATAAAACAACATCTATCGGGGCTTTTAATTCAAAGTATGCATATTTGGAGAAATATTACTTCAATTTTATATGTTTACTTCAAATTTCTGCAGTCGGGGTAATATTTCACCCATTTTTATTGCAAACATGGCGATATGAGGAAGTTTGAGACTGCAGTCATTGACACTCAGTTTGTTTCATTCATACGTGAAGCCGGAGGGCGCTAAAGTCAGAAACTCTTTCATAAACTTTCATAGAAAGAATAAGACGTCAGTCAGCTCAGCAGCAGCAGCTGTCAGTCAGACGTGAACTTGAGCAGTGACCTGCAACGAGCGATCGCTGTTTTTATAATAACATGTAAATAAAGATGTTTTGATGTTTTAAAACCATAGAGACAATAAACACGATTAAGATTATATATGGTTTGTCTGTATTTTTAACGATATGTCTATTATTTTTATAACAGTACTGTATATTATAATGCTATGCTAAGCTAACAGCATAAATAACATACAATTGTTTATTTTCGGTCTTATTTTATGATCCAAAGCCACATCAGATCACGCATGATTGTTTAAGCACTCGACTTTTGATGTTATAATGTGAGTTTTATTATAAATGCTTTTATTTGTAGTGTTTTGATGGTATGCTAAGCTAACGTACTAGCTGTTCTGTAAACATCTGCTGTCTGGAGATATGAGATATGTGTTTCTAGGAATAATTTTGACTGGTAAAGCTTCTTTAAGGTAAGTTTCTTTTTGTAAGAAAGGACTTTAATAAAAAGAAAGTGAATTGAGACAAAAGGAGGAAATAAAACACTAAATAGAAATTATGAGCAATTATTATATTGTTTATAATAATAAAATAAACATTTAGACAGCCATATCCCGGATTAAAAGTTGTTAATGACTCATCCGGATGCTTATTTAATGAGTCTGTTTAAAACACGGAGCAATAGGACAATAAACTGAAAGGATGTTGTGAGATATAAATAAACAAACATTAGCTTAGCATTTTTGCTGTTTTCTCTAAATAAATTTACATGACATGGGTCTAAAAAACATTTCATAAAATACAGAGTTTTAGAGGTATCATCTTCAGATTTAAAACAGAACATGGTCAGACCTGTGGCTTTAACTGCAGAGCATTTCTAGATTGCTCCAAGGCCAATTTCATTTAGATTTTCATAACAATATTTCATAAATGTTTGGTGGAGTTAATAAACAAGTATAATTTAAGCTCTCTATAACAACTTTTTTCATTATGACAGTAACTAATGTTCACCTCTTAATAAACTTTCAAGTGTCTGCTTTCAAATGAGACCAAACTTATGCTTTTAGTGCAAAGACTTCATAAACTGTATCTATTTTAGTTTGGCTATGACAGTTTTTGTGGGGGGGTTCAGAAAATGGAATGAGGGCTAACAGGTTAACAAAGAAGTTTAAAATAATGAGTAAATAATTACAGAATTTTCATTTTTGGGTGAGCTATCCTTTAATTCTTTCCCCGTCAGCTTTTTCATGATTTTCACGAAAGTTTATACCTCCCAGAATATGCTGTTCTTTAAATATATTAACATACAATATACTAAATGAAAGAACAGACCTTCTGCTTTCAAACAAAAAAAGTCATCCTACCTTCACCAATTTTTTATCACCTTTTAAATATGGGTAGGTTTCTTCAGAAACACCAAATTTTCAGCAAAAAGCGTAGATAATTCCATTTTTGTAAAGGGCGTAGATCAGATGCAAAGCGATCCTCAAAACTGAGACTGACATACAGCTATTTGCCCTAGGGCGATATTTCCGGGTTTTAAAAGTTGCGGAAGTGGATAATGGCGGTATTGCGAATTGAGGGGATAACTCGTCAATGGCGGGGAAAGAGTTAAATGTGATGATGCCATGAGTAAGCTTTCAGAATATGTTAATGTATGATATGTGTATCTTTTGTAAATGCATCAGGCCAAAGTGGAGACCCTGCAGGGAGAGCTGAAAGCAGTGAGCCAGAGTAAATCCATGCTGGAGAAAGAGCTTCAGGAGGTCATCAACCTCACCAGCAATGAGCTGGAGGAATATCAGGAGAAGGTGATGGAACTGGAAGATGAGGTTAGTGAAAACTCATTCTCCAAGTGTTTTTACAACTGCATGTGTCTTATGGAATCAAAACATTCCTGCTTAGATTTTAACATTTATTTTAAAGACTTATGTCTTTTAAAGGGAGTGCACTAGACTCTCATTCTTGAGGGCACATGAACGCAGTGGGCAACACGTCGTCATATGCATGCATGCATACACGCAGCCTACTTACTATGTCCCCATGCCCTTATGTCATTTTGCAGTTCAAAGCATGTGTAGTTATGTATATATGAAGAGTTTTGTTGCAAAACAAGATAACTCCGTTTTTAAAATGTTGTCAAAACATGTTTATTATTATGTTATCATGTTATTATTTTGTTTTATGGTGCTACTTAGCTGTATTTTTTAAGTTATGAAGGTTTAAATCAAAACAAACTGCAGTTGAATGATATTAATAGGCTTTATGCCCAGCTCTACTACTTCCTGAACTTCAGCCGGCTCCTTGTTTCCTCTCTGCCATTATTGGACAAACTGATTAATCCAGGTGTGTCTGATTGTTGTTGTTGTGACTACTGATGTCAGGCACACCCATGTCCAATAATGGCAGACAGGAAACAAGGAGCTGGCTGAAGTTCAGGAAGTAGTGCAGCTGGGCATAAAGCCTATTGGAATGTACAACCAAAAACTGAGTTATCTCGTTTGCAACGAAACTCTTCATATGTATTTATAGTTAGATTTAGTTTTAGATCAATTTAATATGAAGTGTAGATTTGGTTATAATCTTCAAATTTGGGGCCCTGCCTGTGAAAACCCAGCTAAAGTAATTTTTTGTGATTTACTTTTTTATATAAAATCATCCAACATAATGTAAAGAGCGTCATGTGAAAATGTAACCCTAATGTGTTTAATATTAACTAAGTAAGGTCATGTCTAAAATTGAAATGAAAGTGAAATCAAACTTTGATGCTCTTAATCTCATAATTAAATAATAAAACTTTAGCCTGAATTTCACTGACAGGGTCACATTAAGGGGGCATGCACACCAAGGTGCTTACGCCATAATACTAACCAAGAAACCGGCATTACTGACGAGATGCACGTGACAATCACATGCGATTTATCGTGCAGCTCTATTACATATTGAAAAAATGTAATCTTAGGGAGCGTGTTCCATGGATAAAGGCTTGATGTCTCGCCCGCGCTGCTGGCCAATGGAGGTCGACGTCCGCACCTAGCGGCCATCTTGTCTCTGTCAGCTCGCTCACTCATAGCATTCTGTTTTAATTGTGCATGTACTTTTAAATAACCATAACTTGCTCAATTTTCTACCGATTTTCAAATGGTTTGGTTTCTTACAAACGTTATTAACCAGGCTAAAATTCTGGATGCTTGAACATTATTCATAAGTATGCAGTGTCATAGGTACATCTTTGACGTTAATAACAAACCAAACCGTTTGAAAATTGGTAGACAATTGAGTCTGGTTATTTAAAAGAGCATGCACTATTTAAACACAATGCTACGAGTGAGCGAGCTGACTGAGACAATATGGCCGCCAGGTGCGGACGTCGACCTCCATTGGCCAGCAGCGCGGGCGAGACATCAAGCCTTTATCCTTGGTACATGCTCCCTAAGATTACATTTTTTCAATATGTAATAGAGCTGCACGATAAATCGCATGTGATGTCATCTCATCAGTAATGCCGGTTTCTTGGTTAGTATTAAATCACCATCAGCTGCTTCCAGATGGAGCGGCATTTACTACACAGAGCAATAGTTCACTGACAATCGGGGCAATTTTGCATTAATTATCGCGAATGTATCGTATGCGATATGGCCCAGCTTGTCAGGGAACTACGGCTCTGTGTAGTAAATGCCGCTCCATCTGAAAGCAGCTGATGGTGATTTAATACTAATCAAGAAACCGGCATTACTGACGAGATGCACATGATATCGCATGCAATTTATTGTGCAGCCCAGATAGGTAAGCAATGTGTAGGTTTATATATGTTAGATGTGTAGCACCATAGTCCTGTGAGAATTGACTTTTGTCTTCACATATCGCAGAATGACAATAAAGCTCACTTTAACTTTTCTTCCCTACAGCTACAAGAGTCCCGGAATTTTAAAAAGAGAATTCGTCGCCTGGAGGATGCTAATAAGAAGTTGGCGCTTGAGCTAGAGCACGAGAAGGGGAAACTTTCTGGACTTGGGAAATCCCATAGTGCATTGCGGGAACATGCCAATATTTTAGAGGCTGCACTTGCCAAGAGAGAAGCAGATCTGGTCCAGCTTAACCTGCAGGTTGAAAACGGCATCATGCCAAACTTAGCTTGTGACTCACAAAAACTAATCTGTGACCCTAGACCGTAAATCTTTTTATAAGGGTAAATTTTTTTATAAATAAGCTTTTCATTGATGTATGGTGGTTTGTTAGGACAGGACTACATTTGGTCGAGATCCAACTTTTTGAAAGTCTGGAATTTGAGGGTGCAAAAAATCTAAATATTGAGAAAATCAGATTTAAAGTTGTCCAAATTAAGTCCTTAGCAAGACATATTACTAAATTTTTTATATATTAACAGTAGAAATTTACAAAATATCTTCATTGAACATGATCTTTACTTGATATCTAATGATTGTTGACATAAAAACTATAATTTTGACTTATACAATATATTGTTGGCTATTACTACAAATATACCCATGCGACTTATGACTGGTTTTGTGGTCTAGAGTCACATCTTTGATTGGCAGATGTATACCTATTTGCTTTATATTGGTTGCTTGATTTTGACATCACGGTGGTCTTCCTGAATCACTCTAGGTTCAGGCAGTATTAAAGCGTAAAGAAGACGAGGACCAGCAGATGAGACAGCTGGTGCAGACGCTGCAGGGTGCCCTAGAAAAGGAGAAAATAAAAGTCAAAGATCTCACAGAGCAGGTTAATACGTCGTGAAAAACAGTCACAAGTCTCCTGAACTCCATAGCAGCTGCATGACATTTCCAGTCTCCTTCAGAACTCCTCAAGGCTTTGGTTTATTTTGTTACGGTCGTGTTTGTGACCTCTTTGTTTGTGTGCTTCGTCCAGGTGGCGGAGGCCAAGCTGGAGGCAGCCCATAACCGCAGACACTACAGGGCAGCTATGCTGGAATTGAGCGAGATTAAGAAAGAGCTACAGACCAAAGAGGAACTTGTGGAAGCACTGCAGAAAGAGGCTAAGACGCTGGCGTAAGTTCCAAAACGCTACAATTCACACAAAACATTATCCCACTATCTCTGGACAACTTATGATTCCCTGCATGTTCATGTTGTTTACATTATATGCACTTACGCGCCGATTGCCAACAGTTTTACTTAACGCCTGTGCCTCAAGACCCATTTCAACGAAATCCAGTGTCAAACAAACACGCATGCACAACTCTGCTCCTTCCCCAGATAAACAAACTATATACATTGTTTCCACAATATTGGGTTCATTGGGAAGCTGAACAAGCTTAAATTTCCATCACAAACAAAACGCACTTCTTTGGTGAAGTTGATGTCTTGTCAGCACTTGGTTGGTGTGTGTGCCTGTGCTATTCCGGGTCAAGTACCCATATAAGGACTTCCACTGTACTTCCGTCATTGAAATTGCCCATAAAAGAAATAAAGCATTTTTGTCATGTTCGAAAAAATCATTTGAAACTTGTACGACCCCTAGCGGGGTGCATTCGGCACAGAAATACTCTCTCATACGTCCAACTGCTTTTTGACACGTTGCCTATGTTTAGCATGAGGAATGCAACTCTTTAACTGTGTTAATAAGTCAGAATGCCTAAAATAGCTTTAGACTCCCCTTTAAGGATCATCTCTTGCAGTTTAATTCAGGAAAAGTTTTCATTTTTTTTAAATGGCTATTAAGTTATGCTTTGGGATTTCACTTTTTTTTAGCTGTAATTTGTAATGTTTTGGTTAAACGTAAAAATCAGGTTGGGTCCTGTATACATTAAGAATGTTTTCTTTCCCTGGACAGATCTCAAGATGAGAAGCACTCGGAGGAGGTTGCACGTTTCCAAGAGGAGTTAGCCGATGCTCGCGGACAACTCCAGATTCTTCAAAAGCAACTTGACGATGAGCTCAGTAAACAGCCGCTCACCAGTCAAGAGGTAGGGCATGTTTAGGATATCAGCGTTGATGAATTAAACATTAAAAACTTTCAAGTCCCTCTTGGACTCCATGTATCTCCTATGCTGTGTGCCTGCAGGTGGAAGATCTCAAGTGGGAAGTGGAGCAGAGACAGCGGGACATCGAGACACAGAAACAGCAAATGGAGATGGTGGAACAGTGCCACCAGAGAGAGATGGACGCACTTCAAGAAACACTTCAGGTCAGATGCTCCACCACATGGTTTCGCTTTTCTCAGTTCATTGTCAGGGAATGTAACACTGATTTGTTTGATAATAGCTCTTCATATGAGTCTTGTTTTTTTTTCATGCCATGTGTAGAGGATAAAGGTGGAGCTGGAGATTGTACAGGAAGAACTGAATGGCTCACGTAAGGATAAGTTCATGCTGCAGGCTAAAGTTGTGGAGTTGAGGAACAGCATGAAGACTGTTCTTCAGCAAAACAACCAGCTCAAACTGGACCTCAAAAACAGCAGGCTTAGGAAGGTAATGTTGATCCACTGTGGATGTGTAGCTGACCTTTATAACTGGTTAACTATCCACATGCCATCGGAGCTGATGGTTTAGTGGACAGTGCTCCGACATATGGTGCACACACTTTCGGCATCCCAAGGTCCTTTGCCGATCCCATAACCCTCTCTCCACCCTGTACTTTTCTGTTGTCTCTATAAAGGGGACATATTTTGAAAATCTGACTTTTTTTCCATGTTTAAGTGCTATAATTGGGTCGCCAGTGCTTCTATCAACCTAGAAAATGTGAAAGATCAAACCAGTAACTTAGTTTTGGTAAATCATTCTCTGCAAGCATGTGAAAAAATAGGTCATTGAAATTTGGCTCCCCTTGTGATGTCAGAAGGGGATAATACCGCCCTTTAATCTGTACTATTCAACCACAGCACTGCCATTTAGTGCAGAGATCAGCTCTGTTGCATTTAAAAGGACACACCCAAAATGTCACATTTTTGCACATACAAATTGGCAATTTTAACATGTTATAATAAATTACCTATATGGTATTTTGAGCTAGAACTTCATATACATACTCTGGGGACATCAAAGAATAGTTTGACATCCTATAAAAATCTTGTGAAATGTCCCCTTTAAAGGAACAGTATGTAAGAAATTTCAAATACTTATATCACTCACAACAGTGGTCCGGCCAGGATATTGTCATTTTAAAAAGTGGAATTGCAACCCTCAACTGATGTTTATGTTGTCATGTTGTGTATTGGCCACCAGTTGTGTGATTACCAGTTTTGGCCACAATCCTACATACTGTTCCTTTAAATACTGTCTATCAAGTAAAGGCAAAAATGGACCAAAAAATAACCATCCACATGTCAAAAATTTTATGTTTGTCTGTGTAAACTTGAGAACAATCAATAACTTAATGAAATGCCAAATGCGTGTTCTGTTTATATTCTTGCATCCAGCGATTGGAACTAAAGGGGGAGTCGACCCCAGTGACGCCAGTAAAAATCCCAGACTGTCCTGTTCCGGCTTCGCTTTTGGATGAGCTACTAAAGCCCTCGACATCCATCAATAAGGAACCTCTCAATAACCTCCACAACTGTCTGAAACAGCTAAAGTAAGGCTTTCACATGTCTCACAATATCTTTCCATGCTAAATATAAAAAATCATTTAAAGGGACACTCCACTTTTTTTAAAGATATGCTCATTTTCTAGCTCCCCTAGAGTTAAACATTTGATTTTTACTGTTTTGGAATCCATTCAGCCGATCTGGCGATAACACTTTTAGCATAGCTTAGCATAATCTATTGAATCTGATTAGACCATTTAGCATCGTGCTCAAAAGTAACAAAAAAGTTTCAATATTCAAAATGAGAGTATAGTTCCTAGCCATATCGGCCAAAAAAATCTCAACTTTTAATTTTCTGTCTGTGTTAGTTTACGATGTAACTACAGAAGAGTCAAGTTTTAAATAAGAAAAATATCTAAACACTTTTTGGTTATTTTTGAGCGCGATGCTAATGGTCTAATCCGATTCAATGGATTATGCTAAGCTATGCTAAAAGTGGTACCCCCAGACCCGGATATCAGCTGAATGGATTCCAAAACGGTAAAAATCAAATGTTTAACTCTAAAGGAGCTGAACAATTAGAATATTTTCAAAAAAAAGTGGAGTGCCCCTTTAAACATGTTATAAATGTGACGCTTCAACATCCAGAGAGCAGTTGGTGCTTGTCGTCTTTCTTATTTCCCTGATCATCTTTTCTTACAGGCTTGAGATGGACAGCCTTCAGAAGCAGATGGAGGAGCACACGGTCACAGTGACGTCATTGAACAGCGCAGAGGAAGAGCTCAACAAATTAGGACTCCATGACAATAGTAGCAACGAGTCATCTAATAAAGAGGAAAACAATGACGCAAAGCGAGAGATGCAGCCCTCATAATCCCAAAAAATCTTTTAGAGACACTAGCCGGGAGAGTTTAGTTTTATTTTCACGGGCACTTTCTAAAAAATGAGTTTAACTTATCAACTGCCAATATTTGGCTTTCCCAACTGTTTGGGTGGAAAATAGTTTTTTTTTGCACCACGGTTTTATTCTTTCGGGGTAATTTTGGTGTTTGTATGTTTTGTCACTATTTATTGTCAGATTAATTGAGCTGCTCTTTGTTTATCTCTGTTTCACAGTCGTCTCCCGCCGTTTTGATTTTAAATCGTTTCCTTTCTCATCTCACGTGAGGTGCGGAAACGGAACTGTGAGGGCTACTGCTAGGCTGCTAAGTTCTGCAGGAGTGAAATAAGTCTGCAATCAGATGACATCCAGGGCACCAGACGTCCAGTGTTATAGTAACTAGCGACCTGATTGGTCGGCACGTATCTGTCTGGTGGAGATTCTCACTTCCTGCGTTAAGAATTTAGCAGCTGAAATGTTCTTCCATTCCTCTGTGCCTGTGAATGCGCTTATCTCTCATTCAGTCACTGTACAGATTCCTGTTTGAGCTGATCATGATCTGCAATATAATGCATTTTTATCAGCAAAATAATAAGAGGTCCTATATCGATTAAACATCGCAAGCACATATCAGCTTTTCCTTATTCAGAATGATATTAGTGGCAAAAACAGATCCTGGATCAGCACTTGAGGATTTGAGGAATTTTAATAGCAATGCTATTCAACTTTAGTCCTGTGGGGGCGCTGTCCAACCCTAATCAATTTTATTGCAAACCTAAAGACTTTAAATTATGTTTTTGATGGGTTTGGAAGCACACTTGCCCTGTAGTAGTCCTGAAATAAAGTCTATAGCGATGCTGACAACGTCCTGTCTTTAAGCACTAAACTGTGTTTCGCTTCATCTGCGGGATGTTTGTCTCATTGTGAGCATTAATGGGACCTTCATGGTGGTGATTCCAATACTATAATTCTCACCATGGCCTCTTTTTTTTAGTCCTGTTATGCCCACAGCTTCAAACTCAGGACATGAAGCCCCAAGAATGTGTCGATATTTGTGTAAGATTGGGAGAAAGCAGTGGCCCTTTAGTACAGGGTATTAACTCATGTATACATCACAGTACATCAGGTGCTCATCTAATATCAACAGACGTCTGAAAGAGTTTCTGGTTCGCAAATGCGAGATCCTAGATGTACACACTACAGTCAGAAAAAATGGTCAAGATGTGTTCCCCACGTATCTATGGTGCAGTACCCTTTCAAAAAGTACAGCTTTGGACCGAAAAAGTTCATATTTGGTACCTCAAATGTGCATATTGGTACCAAATGTATACATATCTCTACCTAATTAGTACCTTTTTAAAGGGTACTGGCCCAGTGAAGGCTGGGGTATATATTTTGACATTTTTTCAACAGTGTACTGGTCTTGATGCTGTAATAAAACAACAGCTGTTGGTGTGACGTAACTAGTTTTTTTTAGGGCTGCGCCTTAAAATTGAAACTGAATCTTCTTGCTTAAACAAATTGATAAATATTTCTGTTAAAAGATTTTGAGTGAATGTGCTCTTGAAAGTGCTGTCGAGTGTGTGTTACGTTATGTATATATTTATAATATATATGGCAGGTATTGACTTACATTGCACAACTGCTATAAGAAAGCAAACTGACGTTCAGGTATGGACCCGTGTAAAATTGTTACTTTTTGATGCCCTTTTTTTGCCCGTGTTGATACGTTCACTAATTTAAAAAGTTTTCACTTCCAGAATTCTTATGTATGGATGGTTTGCCATTACAGCCTTAAATATTGGAGATGTATGCGCGTGTATATTTTGAATAATGTATTATAATTGGGTAATATTTTTGTCTTTCCCCTGACATCTGTATTTGACATAATCGTTGTCTGTTCATGTGGAGCGGAACTTAACTGTCATTGGCTTGAACTGTTTACGTTTTGAGATATGTAATGATGTTTAAACTGCTTTAAATGACTAAGGCATAATGGGAAATGAAGCTTTGAATGCTAATATGTACATTTATCATAATTCATATACATATTCAACAAACGGAAGGGAACTGTTTTTAATTAATTGAAAATATACTGTGTGTAATTACTGTACTGTCCGTTAAAAGCACGAGTTTCTCTTCAACGTTTCAAAGCAAACCGTTCAATGCTTAATTATTTGCTTGCTCAAGATTTTTATGGAATTTGCCATATTGATAATTCAGTGTAAAATATAAATCATTCTGTAAGTCGATCACTTGTTTCTTTATTTCTGTGCAATGTACTGGAGATGAATGTGATTTCTAAAAATTATCAAAGAAAAGTTAGGTTTAAATCTCTTTTACACTTAAAAATTAAACGCACTAAAAAATGTTGGTTCAAATTGAACTTTAAGAACCCACTACCAATTTTTTGGTTTAACTTGGTTGCCTTAAAATTTGTAATTAATTCAATTTAATAATATTAGTTGACAATTTAGTTAACCTATATTTTTGAATGAATTCCGATAACTTGATAAGTGAAACAACAAAACTTGTGTAGGTGTACACTGTAAAGTTGTTGTTACTATTTTTTACTATTTTTTATCTTCTATAAATCTATAAATTATAAGTTGATATGACAAAAAAATGAAGGCAGCAAAACTTTTTTACAGTGTTATTTGTTCTTCATGCTATAAGAAACATTTTAGTTAAACGATTTTTTATTTCATTTTTACAGTTTTATCATGGTTTTAATTAAAACTATTACAAACAGAAAAGCCATTTTATTTTGAAAGTTTGCTAAATCTACACTAACATTCAACATTTTGCATCTACAAAGGAACACAAATTTTTATATATGAAGAGTTTCGTTGCAAAACGAGATAAATCCTTTTTTTTTTAATTTTTTAGAAATCTCGTTTTATGGTTAGCATTCCAATTAATATCAATTCAACTGCAGTTTTTTTTATTTAAATCTTCATAACTTAAAAAATACAGCTATGTAGCACCATAAAACAAAATAAAAACATGATAACATAATAATAAACATGTTTTGACAAAAATGTTAAAAACGGAGTTATCGCGTTTTGCAACGGAACTCTTATATATTTATAGAGTTTGGTTCCAAAACGAGATAACTCCATTTAAAAAAATAAATCAAAACATGTTTATTATTTTATCATGTTTTTATTGTGTTTTATTATGCGACTTAGCTGTATTTTTTTAGTTATGAAGGCTTAATCCAAAACAAACCAACGGCAGTTTTATATTGTTCGATATTAATTGGTATGCAAAATCAATAAATCATTATTTTTGGAACCAAACTCTTAATATTTTTCACAGATCTCCAAACATTTTTCAAAGGTGTACTTTCTGTAAATCATGAACATTAAGAAAAAAATATAAAATGAGATCTGTTGGATGTTGCATATTTAATGTCCACGTCATGTATGTTTTTTGTTGTTGTTTTGCACCATAATATTTAATTCTGTGTAACTGGAACCTGTTGTACACAAGCATGGACAAATACACTGCTTCATGTTCTAAGAAAAATATTTGGTTGTTATATTTATTGGTTTTTCCTAACCCCTGAAATAGCTGGTAAAAATCTGAAAAAAAGACAAACCAAATCTCTGGTCGTAGGTGGTTAATACATTTTTCCCCAATATTTGAGATAGGTACGATTAATGACTCTTTTAATTTTAGGTTAATTCTTTTTCACAATTCTTTCTAATGAAATACAGTATATACTGTGCAGGATGCATTGCAGCCACTGTCTTGTCATATTTATTAATAAATACATATGGCGACCATTGGGAGCGCTGCTAAAACCCGTTCATATACCAGCAAGTATGCAACGAGTAAGAGACTTCCGGGAAGCACGTTTTATTTAAACGTCAACTTGAAACGACAGTCGTGCTCGGTTAAACCCCATTTGTTATTTTCTGTATGATTATCTTTTATAGAAAGAGTCTTTAGTGGCCATTGTTAAATAATTATTTATTTTCTGCTACATTAATTGTCAGTTTATCTTGCCCGGAAACTAAATATGTGAGGAGCTCTCGGTTTGAATCCCTCCACCTGCATTCTTCATATATTTGCTTGCAGAAGCAAAGGTAATGCTTAGATTTACTTGTCAGGATTGGTGGTTATAGTAGTTTTGTTGTAAATATTTTTATGTTAATGTCATATAAAGCAAGTTAAATTTAGATGTTGGGAATTGTGGTGTAAATTTTGCATATGAATGTATGTGTGTTGCTGCTAAGGTTTATAAAAATATTTTTATATTAAATAACTTACCTAATGTTATTCGTGCAAATAATAAATAATATTTTTCGTTTTTACAGCTCTATTGCAAAAGTCAGAAATCAGCCACATGCAGATTTTTAAATCTTAAAGATAAACTTTAAATACATGCTTACTCTTACTAAATTTACACTTGTGTATACTGGTTTTACTTAAAGTTAACCAGTACCTCTACCCGGCATACACGTACTTGCACATGAACCTGCCCGCGGCACTGCGCAGGCGTAGAGTGTATCGCACGCATGCGCAAACCGAGCTGTAAACAATGCGACCCTTCCAGGTCGTCCGAGCGATTCACTTTTATATAATTAACGTTTAATTAATCGCATTCAGGTCACACATGGCATCGCAGTTCAGCTGATAGATGGTAAGTGCCGCCAAAGCGACGGATGACATTTTTATCACATTTGTTTTGGCCTTTGTCATCACCATTAATTACGATCGTGTTACAGACACAAAACTACAATGGATGGTAGTTGGGCGTGACGCTTCGGTTTCGGTGAACTTTTTAATGTCGAATGGATGATGTGGAGTTGATTTATTGGAGTTTGCTTTAAACGTGACTGGTACCATGAGCAGCTGTACTTTACGTCTTTTAAAAATGAGAAAGAGCTTGACGCTGTCAGTAAGACTGTTGCTGTGACGTCACATCGCATTTTATAAAGATGTAGGAAGTAAATAAATATTTGTCCTACATCGTTATTATGAGTCACTGAAGATCCTGATCACATTCCATTGCATTCTGTCTTTGTTATTGCATTTGTGTTTTAAAGGTCCCCATGAAATCATAATTGACGTTTTTTTTTTGCTTTAAGTATTTATAATGTCAGCTTTTAAAATATTTATAAACTAGTATGCTCCAAAACACTGAAAAATCTGATAACATGATAGGCATTGAGGTAAACTAAATGCTGTTGGATATTTTAAAAGGGGTAGGAGTTACACAAAGTGTCCCCCTGTCAATAAAACAAAGCTACACATTTCAAAGGGTTTTCATCTTTTAAAAATCCACTTTTTGTAACCCCAAGACTGATGTGTGTGTTGCATTAGGTAACAGAAGCATGGACGCTGTCCTGAACAGGTTGAAAGGTCTCAGTGCCGATGAGCTGCGGGAGGAGATCCTTAAAGCCAACCTGAAGTGTGGCCCCATCACTGCCACGACAAGAGCCATATTTGAGCGGAAGCTCGCCAGGGCTTTGGTGGAGAAAGCTGGAGTTACAGAACCTGACAGCAATGGTTCCTCGGTGGGGACGGGCGATTCTGGGAGCGTCACGCCAACCAAACAGCCTACCGGTGCCACATTGGCGGCCCCAGATTCGGATGGGGATTTTGGGTACGGTATGGGTCTTAACCCACCAGAGGAGGAGGCTCTGATGGAGCGGAGTGGAATGGCGTGCTCCTCTAATGTGGAGAACTCGCAGTCTGAAGCACAGACTCCCTCAAAAACTGCACAGGTGTCACCTACCTCTTTTTACGGGGTGTGTCCGTTATGGGAGGATGTCCTGGCGAGGAATGGTAAGGATTTTTGGTTATATTTAATATGCATTTGAAAGATGTTTTATACAAAGGTTACAGTGCATTTGAGATACACAATGTGGGAATCTTTGGGAATCAAACCTATAAACTTGGCATTGCATTGCTAGCGCAGTGTTCGACCAATTGGGAAGCAAGAGCTTTAACATTTTCTGGTTATGGAGCATTTCATGGGCATGGATTTTCAGTTTTCCTGTGTGAAATGTTGCTAGTGCTTAACTTTTTCAAAAACGTACTGTGGCGGTATCATGGCACTGTAATGGTACCAAATGGTAACTGTATGAAACTGAATTGTATTCATATACAATATTGATTTATTTTTTGTTAACTGATCTTAGATTTACAGTTTAATAGACTTCCATGTGTGTATATATGATTTTTAAACCTATCACAGTGTTGTAATAAAGTTGCTTTCTTTGCATCTGTAGAAAGAGCCCACGTGTATACAGATAAGAAAGAGGCTTTGCAGGCTGTTAAAATGATGAAGGGGGCCCGATTTAAAGCTTTCGCCAATCGTGAGGATGCTGAAAAGTTTGCCAAAGGCATTTGTGACTACTACCCTTCACCTAGTAAAAGCACGCCATGTGTATCTCCCATCAAACCCGGTCTGGTGTTTGGTAAAGGTGAGTCAGAGTCTGTGTCTGAAATAGCCCCCTATAGACCATTTCATCGGACGTACGTGATACACGTCTGGATCCGAACCTTACTTCCGGTTCCTTTTTTTTAAGGTCTGGCTAGTTGCTAAACTGCCTCGTCGAAAATAACAAATGTATTGGTTTCCTAGGTAATCTATGCGTTGTTTTTTTGCTTGTTATATAAATAAACTACGTTTAAAGAACTTTGTTGTTATTTATTCTTAGCGGAGTTTACCGGAAGTTACGTGCAGCCGCTTGTTTATGTTGTTACTGCTGAAACGGTCTATACCCTCATTGGCTATTGCTAATATAGTCCACTTGAACAAAATAAAAACCAGTGAGTAAATTTTGAGGCTAAGTGTCGGGTGCCATCTTGTGTCGAGACGTGGGAGTTTATTTGGCTAGCCGTTGCGCGTACATCAGTTGTACACTCATTATTGGGGTTCATTTATAAGGGTACTTGATAATGTCTACTATAATTTCGTACACCACTACAAATGGCTGTTCCCTCAAATAGTGCACCATTTAAGGGTATAAGGAGTTATTTTGGTCTTTACTATCTCAGATGCATGTTTGCTACTGTATGTTGTAGTGTAATTGATTTCAAACTTTAAATGAATCATAAGAAAGTGTAGAAATGTTATTCAATAGACAACTGGCCCATGGATCAAATTGAACTTTTCTTGAATTTCCAAAAAAACAGATCACACATCTTGCGCAGAGTCGGACACGATCAACAGGGAGAAAGCGAACAGTTTCAAAAGCCCTCGGACGCAAGATTTGACTGCCAAACTGAGGAAAGCTGTGGAGAAGGGAGACGAGATAACCTTTTCTGAGCTTGTCTGGAGCAACCCTCGGTACCTCATCGGGTCCGGAGACAACCCTACCGTAGTTCAGGTAAGAGCTGAACCTGCAGTCACTAATGTACTTTACAGTTATATTGACTATGTAATGTGTGGGAAGACTTAATACTAATCAGATTGCATTCAATTGAATTGCCTGAATATGCCGAGCTATTGGCTCCTTAGTGCAACATCTCTTAAATGTTTTTCAGATGATATGTAATATTCAAGTTATTTACGAATTGCAAATACTTTAACCTTCATTCATTTTTATGATTGCAACATCCGTCACTATGCCATAAATCCAGTAACAGACTGTCAGGTCAAAGACTTGTCAAGTTTTCCCACGCCTATAAATTCAGCTAAATTCATTTCTTTTTATCATGTACAAAATCTCTGATGTTTCTGTGTGTCTGCAGGAGGGTTGCAGGTATAATGTGATGCATGTGGCTGCTAAGGAGAACCAGCCGGGCATCGTCCAGCTCCTGCTGGACACCATGGAGAACCCAGATTTCATGCGCCTCATGTACCCGGACGATACGGACAGCATGCTGCAGAAACGCATCCGATACATTGTGGACCTGTATCTCAATACTCCAGACAAAGCTGTAAGGACCTTTTAAAATTTTTATTCTAATGCGTGCATACACAATGTTTAAATGTTGCCACACAAGTAGTGCTCCAAATGCATAAGAAATGGATAAGGCCTTGTGTCCTTCAAAGCGTGTGTACACACTTCTAAAAAAGCAAATGCAAAAAAACGTAAACCCTACGCAGTAGCCTACGGCGTATCCTGACGTGCACCTCTCCCAAAATGTAACGGCGCGTAAATGCTATGCAGACCACAAACGCTGTGATTGGTCTGCTAGAGGTGCATTGATAAATCGTCCGATGATGCTTGCAATGCTTCTCAATGAATTATGGTGAAATGCTGCTACATCCAAAAGCCAGAGGGCGCTCTTGTGCAGAAATTCAATATGCTGGGCAGAAGAAGAACCATAGTATGAATGAAATCCGATGGTAGCCTATGGCGCTGAGGCTACGTTGTAGACCTTATGCAGAAGCATGATTGATATGATACTTTTATTTTGTTTATCAATAATTGTGCGATGCGTCGGTTGGTTGGTGTGGTATTTTTTTCACCCCTCGTTTACTGCGATTGGACGGCTGAGTAAAAAGTGACATTGACAAGACCAGTGTCTTTTCCAAAGTTTAAATTTTTTAAACTCCCTTCACAATTAAACAAAATACACTGGACTTGGGGGAACATGGCCTAATGCTTACATTTTAAATGTTCAGTTTTACAGTGCATTCACACCAACCGCGGAAGAGGCGGCAAGCGCGGATGATTTACATGTTAAGTCAATGCAAACATGCGATTAGGCATCCTGCGGCGCGGTACACGCGGTAGCCGCGGCGCGGAGGGCGCGGAAGGCGCGGGGCGTTCCGCGCGTTCCGCACGAATTGAGCGTTGCCGCGGGAAACGCGCGAGTTCAAAAATCTGAACTTTGGCGGAATTCCGCGCCGCGTTAACCAATCAGGAGCTTGCTGTAGTAGTGACGTGATTACAGGAAGCTAGCGGAGTGGTGTAGTCTCCGGGGAGTCGCAGAAGCCCCTCCCTTGACGCGGATTTCCACGTGAATTTCTCGAATGACTAGAATTTCACCCGCGGCTTTCACGCGAGAATGAAGCGAGTGAACTCAAATATTCAAGCGGCCAACTACGCGCGAATAGCGCGTTTTTGCCGCCTCTTCCGCGGTTGGTGTGGGCCCACAGTTAAACATTTTATAAAACTAACACCTTCAATTATATTGTATCCAAGTGCAAGTATTTTGCTGCCTACAGTTTGTATCATGAGTGTTGATGTGACAAATAAAATGAATAGGAAAACAGTGTGCTTGATTTCAGGACCGCACCATTATATTAACTCATTCACCGCCATTGACGAGTTATCTCTTTTATGAGTCATTTATGAACGAATTTCAAAGTGAAAGTGTACCGCTTTTATCCACCAGATGGCGCCAAATCGAATTTATCAAAAACGGAAGTTAAAAAGAGATTATGATTTATTTTAACTGCCTTTATGTTTGATAGTCATTCTGAGTCTGATCTCTAACATAAATTCCTTTACAAAAACGCAATTTTTTAAGCTTTTTGCTCAAAATGTTGTATTTTTGAAAAGAAATATCCATATTTCAGTGGTTAAATTAAGTAGAACAAGTAAATATATAATGAAAGTTTTTTCCCCATTTTGTTTGTTTGTTTGTTTATTGTTTGTTTGAAAGCGGAGGGTGTGTTCTTTAATTTAATATGATTTGTATGTTTATATATTTATAGAAAATGATTTTTCCTGCAAGGAATTTTGTGAAAATTTTGTTAAAATCACAAAAATGCAGGTGGGCAACTTTTCTCAAAAAGGCTGGCAGTGAATGAGTTCAAATGAATTATATTATTTTAAATAGTTTGCAATCTGTTCTGTATTTCATAGGGGTTTGAGACGCCTCTCCACTTTGCATGTAAGTTTGGTTGCCCAGATGTGGTAAATATACTCTGTTCTCATCCTGACATTGACAAAAACTGCAGGAACAAATACGACCAGAAACCCTCTGAGGTATATTAGCCTTAATATATTTGCTTTTATCAAGATTTTATTGTTTATTAATGCTGAATTGGCAATTATCTAAAATGTTCTTTCAATTAGGTTGTTTGTGAAAGAATGAAAGAAAAGGGTAAAAGTCAAGAAATCAAACAGAAGATAAATGAATATTTAGAAGGTAAGCGAACAGAAGTTCATTAAGTATTTATGTATTAATTGAGTACAAATAAGCTGTATTACATTATTGTGATCGCTCACAGATCGGTTATACATACCGTTATTGAGAGCCACTGATAACTCCTCCCAACCTGTCATTGGTGCTCCTTGGTCCCCTGAGCCAATGGAAAACCTGTCACCGCGGTTACCCAGAAGTCCAAAGGATCCAGTTATGGCAGTAAGGGCCTTTGCTGGGCCTTTAAGTCCATCTAAAGTAAGTTTTACGCAAAGCACATACGTATTACGCAAAGCGTATTGCCTTTCATTAAATTGATTTACATTGTGTTGTCGTAGGCTGATGAGTTCAGACGGGCGTGGAAGACGCCTCCCAGAGAACGAGCGGATCATTTTCACAACATTTTAAAGTCAGATCCAGACCGCGGTGCAGAAAGAGTTGGCCGGTCAGTGTTAAGCAATAACTATAGAATCTGGAAATTATTTACATTATCCAACACATATTTCATGTTATACGTTTGTGATTATATAAATGATTATATGCAGAGACCTGGCCCATGAACTCGGCCACTCCTGGGCAGAATACTGGGATTTCCTGGATAGTTTTGTGGACTTGTCATCTGCTGAAGGCCTCAAAATGCTTGAAGAGTACCTCAGTAAAAAGGACTTTAGGGAGCGCGCTTACCAGGAAGCGGGAGAGAACGAAACTAGCAACAAGTTTAAAACCCCATCTCCAGGTTAGTCCTTTGACCCTTAAAGGGACACTCCAACTTTTTTTGAAAATATGCTAATTTTCCAGCTCCTCTAGAGTTAAACATTTGATTTTTACAGTTTTGGAATCCATTCAGCTGATCTCCGGGTCTGGCGCTACCACTTTTAGCATAGCTTAGCACAATCCATTGAATCTGATTAGACCATTAGCATCGGTCTATAGAAATAACTAAACAGTTTCTATATTTTTCCTATTTAACACTTGACTCTTCTGTAGTTACATCGTGTACTAAGACCGACGGAAAATTAAAGGTTGCAATTTTCTAGGCTGATATGGCTAGGAAGTATACTCTCATTCTGGTGTAATAATCAAGGACTTTGCTGCTGTAACATGGCTGCAGCAGGCGCAATGATATTACGCAGTGCCCGAAAATAGTCCCCAGCTATTGAAAGTTACTAAGTGGACTATTTTCGGCTGCTGCGTAATATCATTACGTGTCCCTTTAAAGGATTAGTCCATTTTCTTAAAAAAATCCAGATTATTTACTCACCACCATATCACGCAAAATGTTGATGTCTTTCTTTGTTCAGTTGAGAAGAAATTATGTTTTTGAGGAAAACATTCCAGAATTTTTCTCATTTTAATGGACTTTAATGGACCCCAACACTTAATAGTTTTAATGCAGTTTAAAATAGCAGTTTCAAAGGACTCTAAACGATCCCAAACGAGGCATAAGGGTCTTATCTAGCAAAAAGATTGTCATTTTTGGCAAGAAAAAAAATTCACTTTTTAACCACAACTTCTTGTCTTCCTCCGGTCCTGTGAGGTGCCAGCGCAACTTCACTATAATACGTTGTTGAAACTACTGTTTCAGTGTTTACGAGTGTGGAGAAAGAGGACCGTTCCGACGTTGTTGTATGTGGAATGATACTAATTAATGTCTTTGTGTCAGTTTATTGTTTAAAATGGTCCGCAAATGTGCGTTTCATATATGTAACACGTGACCTTTCCACAGCATTACGCAATTACGTGAGGTCGCGCTGGCGCGTCACACAGCCGGGGGAGGATGAGAAGTTGTGGTTTAAAAGTGCATATTTTTTATTTTTCTTGTCAAAAATGACAATCGTTTCGCTAGACAAGACCCCCATGCCTCGCCCGGGATCGCCCAGAGTCCCCCGAAACTGCAATTTTAAACTGCATCAAAACTGTTAAGCATTGGGGTCCATCAAAGTCCATTAAAATTAGCAAAATCCTGGAATGTTTTCTTCAAAAAACTTAATTTCTTCTCGACTGAACAAAGAAAGACATCAGCATTTTGGATGGACATGGTGGTGAGTAAATTATGTGGATTTTTTACGAAAATGGACTAATCCTTTAATGGGCATGTTAAGCCTAATTTATACTTCTGCGTCACGTCTACGGCATAGCCTAGGGCTGGGCGATTAATCGAAAAATAACCGAAACCGAAATTCAGAACCTCTAACCGACATTATTTTATCATGTCGGTTATTTCGGTTTTTAATCCTGTTAATACTTTCCCTTTAAAAACAAACTGCTGCGTGTGATGTTGCGTAACTCCGCCCCGTCCTGTCAGTGGCACAGCGAAACATGGAGGAGAACTCAAACACTGTTTAACTGAGCAGCAGGATCATCTAGTGCCCAAAAGAAGCACAGTACTTTTTTTTTAAGAAGTACTCGCGAATGTGCAGGCACCTGTGACAAAAATACGGAATGCGCGATCGGGTTTTTACCGCACACGCGCTCAGTTTAAATTTACCGATGGGTCTCTAAGCAGCCCGGGTAATGTCATCACATCTCACTCACTCAAAACCGCGAAAAGACGCGCCCGCGTGAGTTTAATTAGACACTTCAGAGATGACGGAGAGAGAGAACGGGAGAACTTCTAGTCTACATTAACACCAAAAGCATTACAGATGAGAATAAATGGCTTAGACATCAGTGCCCAGTTAAGAAAAAATGGATTGAATACAAGAAACGTGTAAAGGATACAGTCCAAGTATGTATTTTGCCCTACTCATCTCATTACAATATGCTATCTGGATACAACTTATTATGTATGTATCTTATGTCTATAATTAGTCATGGGGGTTGTATGATTCTTTGGTTCATAACTTCCCATTCTGAAAGTTTCATCAATTGTACATAATGACATGCAACATCTGCATAGAGTTAAGTCTATTTAATATTTTTCAGTAATGCAGTTATTTTGGGAAAAATGTGAATAATTGCATTGCAGGCTGATTTAAGGTGTGCCCTAAACTTTCCAACCTTGTCAGTGAACTATGAGGCAAAAAATAATCGTTTATTAATCGTAACCGATGTCAAATGTTAGATTAACCGAGGTTTTGATTTTAGGTCAAATCGCCCAGCCCTAGCATAGCCTACTATGCACCCTGATGCGCACCTCCCCAAAAAATTTACCAAATTGTCAATTCTACTTGGACACAAGCGCTGTGATTGGTCTGCGATTTATATATATATAGTGTCGCATTTACTCATACGCTTTTCCACTTGTGACGGTAAAAACAAAATTGAAGCAAGTTGATATTAAACAACTCCGGTTGTAATGATAGATGTTACGGCAGATGTCATTGTACGGAATCAAATATCGGTACTCGGCACCAAAATTGAGTATCGTTGTTGTTTCCCTAGCATTATTAATATGCTATGTGCATGACCTGCTGTGTGTGTTTGACTGGTATGGAAGCATTGCATTGTGAGCTTTATGTGTAAGACATCATATCTTCTCCTTAATTTTAGGCAAACTGAAGAAGTTCTGTAACTCCATCTCCGTGGGTGCATTTCTGGACGAGGGTGATGACATCAGTCTGGAAGAGATTAAAAACAGACAGAACGCTGCTCTCACCAGCATCTCTTCGGTCTGCTCCAAAGATGGCCTGCAGGGGGCGGTAGGAGGAATCGAGTTTCACATCCTACCCGTATCGCACAGCGCCGATCTCATAGAGGTTGCGGCGGAGCAGGATCTGCTGCTCTCTGAAAAAACTTTAATCTCCGGCATTAAAAATGGCCTGTGTGAGCACGGCCCCGGAGACGGGACTCCGAACGGGGACAAAATGTCCCCTCGTATCTGCAGTGCCTCCAATTCCTGTATGCTGTCACCCATCTCAAACCTAATGGCGGAGTTTGAGAGGATGTCCCTCCACGATGATCTAGACAGGACCAACCGGGAAAGAAGAAGGAGCGGGGGCAAACGTAACCGGGACGCACAACCCACAGAACTCACTTCCGGGTTGGTCCGCCTCTCGTTGACCTCGGATGATGACTCCGTGTTTGATAAAAACAGGACATCCCTCGTGGAGACGAGAAATGAAGAAGACGGGAGGTCCAGTGCGAGTTCGGATGAATACTATCTAGCCAACGAAAGGCTCGAACTTCTGAACCAACGGATTGCAGAAGCATCGGGGGGAGAGCGCACTTTCTGTGCCAGATCGAAGTCATGGGATCACGGGGGGAGAGACCTCAGCTCCTCGGGGTCCTCCAGTTCTTATAGATCTTTAGATGGCTCTCAGGATTTCATACTGAGGACTCCTCCCAGAGTGACAAATAAACTTTTCATTGAAGGGTGAGTGATGCTTATTTTCATTCTTGTGATACTTAAAAAAAAATCAATTGGGCTTAACTAAGATTCACACTCATTGAACTTTACAGTGCTCCTTTAGAGTTCAGTGGTAGAGCATTGCTTTAGCAGCATAAAAGGTCATGGGTTCGAACCTAGGGAACACTTAGAGGCTGTTTATACCTGGTATTAAGATGCGTTTTGGTCATTTGGATCACAAGTGGACGAGAGACAGAGGCGGCCTTACCTATGTTTTAACCGTTTCAATTGGAACGGGCCCCGCCCTCCAAGGGGGGTCCCGAGCCCTGGCGCAAGAACATTTGAACGGGGGGCTATGATTCCTGCACGGGGGAGCTCATAGTGTCAGTGGGGGTTAACCAATCACATATCTCTCATTTTAAATCAATTAATTTCTGCTCTTTATTTTTTCTCAGATGTTCACACACGCTTTAGCCTACGATAGAAATCGGATTATTAATATGAATGTATTTTATTTAGTCTACAATGAAACTGTAGAACTGCATTAATATTTAATATAGGCCATTTAAATTATGTTTTTTTAAAAGTAAATTCTTTCATTTTTATACATCAATGTGGAATCATTTACAACAGCATCACAGTGCTTCATAAAAACTAGGGATGCTCCGATCCATGCCGATCTCCACTAAAAATACGTGGCCGATCACTATTCTGAATTGGACATCCGATCTTATTCACAGCTATTTCATGTAGTACGGCTTTTGATCAGTAAGTCCTTATCGATCTAAAATCACTGTTAGTTTGAGTCGTTTATAACATACATTTGAAAAAGCAACACTCGTCAAACATAATTATTAAACATATTCTTTGTTATCATGAAAATACCTGAAAAGGTTTGAAGAACAGCAATATAAATATATCCTTAAGCCATTTCCTGGAGCTGTGTGTCATCATAGCTGCGTGTGTATTGTTCTTCGTCTACAACGCATTCTGAGTTTTTGCACGAGAGCGCCCCCTGGCTTTTGGATGTAGCGGCATTTCGCCGTAATTCATTGAAAGGCATAGCAAGCATGATCGATCGGAGCATCCCTAATAAAAACTCTCAGAAAACGTGCACATGTAGATAATTCTAAAAAGTTAAATTATTCTTTAGCATCGGGATCACTAGACGAGCGCTTAATAGCCTTATTTTTGTGAAAAACGACATTTCTTTAATTTTGTTGCATGTCGTAGTTAGCCCGTGGCGCATTCATTCCGACAAATTTTCCATCACAAACGGAGAGAATACCAACTGGAAGTACTCATCCCTATGCCCTATTCATTCCCTTCGAAGATCAGAGCTGTGCAGAGAGTTGCGCAATTGTGTCTCATTGTGTGACCGCTAAAATACAGAGCAATGAAAACATTGTCATTGTCATTTTATCTGGAGTGAGAGTTTAAGCGGCGTTCCCTTCCCGAAGTGCCCTTCAAGGCCGCAAAAACGCAGTTTTGAATTCGACCATGCTCTCTCTCATCAGGCTTGGCTGTGCAGGAGTGATTCTAGGTTTTAAATATTAGGGTTTTTTTAGGGGCTGATTTCAATGGTTTTTTTATAATATGATTGGATTTTATACTAAACTTAATGCAGTATTTCATTGTATTAAAAATATGTGTGCATTTACTGACTGCTTTTTAATATACATTTTGTGCATGATTGCATTTTCCTCTAACGCAACATCCACACCAAGTTCCATTAAATGAACATAATGACCAAGAAATAAAGATAAACAATGGTTGATTTTTTTGGATAGGGAATCGTCTTGTTTTGCTCCCGCATCACAGTATGTAAACTGTTTTTTATAATATTGAACTACATAGCGCCGTCAGCCTTCGCTCAGATTTCAATTGAGCACGAGACAAAATCGCTGGACAAAGATGAACTTATCAGGGCATTCCCAGCACTCAAACACAGAAGGGTGGGTTTCTAAAAAGGGCTCAGGTGAAATCTACCCCCCGCAGCCTGGTGAGCTGTCGACGGTGCTGAAAAAACGCGGAGCCCAGCGTTATTTATAAGTTCATTTCAGTGTCAGTCAGACACTTTCTTCTTTGCTTTTGTTAAATAATTCAAGTTGAGGGGATGTTTGAGCTGTTTTTTTTTTTTAAGTCAGCCCAGACAGCTGAAAATATTCTGCGCAAATCAATTAAGCAGAGAAGTTTGCGTCCATGAAAGGGCGAGGCTTATTACAACTATAATTGTATATAGTTTTAATTAAATAAGGATAATTTCTGTTGAGCTGCCTGTTTGTGAAGCTGAAAGTGCACACAATAAAATAATATACCATTGATGCAAACCAACAGGAATCCTTTCTTTTTTGCTCTATAATGTATTATGTGGGTAGGGCCCCTTGTGCACACTGTGAGATAACAGACATGATTTAGCTGTCTGGGACAAATTTTGGAATTCTAAAAGATGTTCACAAACAGACGATTAGTGACCAGTGCGATCAAAATTATCCTCCGACGCAGACAAATGTCGAAAAGAGCCAGGTGGACTGTACAGCAGGAGGAGAAACTTGTGGAGTTATGGAGGGATAAAAAGTGCTCGTACAACGCGTCATCGCCACTGTATCATGATAGGATAAAAAAAGGAAGAAATTGCCCTGGAAATACGAATGCCAAGTAGTCGTGTCCTTCGTTTTTTCTTCTTTTTATGCTTGAGACAAGTCATCATTAAAGGGGTCATATCGTGAAAATGTTAGCATTGCCACCCTGCAGGTCCGAGCAAAAATGTGTCGTTTTGGGTGTGTCTTTTAAAATGCAAATGAGCTGATGAAGTGCAAACACTAATCACAATGATGGTGGTTTGATGCAATTCAAACTCAATTGTGCTGTGAATTATTTTTTCTCTCTTTCTTTCTCTCAGCACTAAATAGCAGTGCTGTGGTTGGATAGTGTACATTAAGGGGGCGGGATTATTCTAATAAGATATCCTTATGACATCATAAAGAAAGCCAAATTTCAATTACCTATTTTTGCTCACACCTACAAAGTGGCAATGCTAACATTTTCACGATATGACCCCTTTAAAATAAACGCTAGGGGGCGGTTTCCCAGACCAGGATTAGCTTAATCCAAGACTAGGCCTTAGTTTAATTAGGAAATATAACTAGTTTTAACATACATGCCTTACTAAAAACATTACCTGTGTGCATTTTTGAGGTAAAACAAAGGGCACTAATGTATTTTAAAATATGTCAGTGCAAGTTGTTTTCAATTTGGAGAGCTCTTTAAAGTGTTTAAGTCTAGGACTAGTCTAATCCCTGTCCGGGAAACCGCCCCTTGACGTTGTCCGGTTTGTTAGCCTTCCCTTTTAGCGTGTGTTTGTCGCTGATCGATGACGTAAAACTACTGACGGGTTTGTTTGCGTGCGTCCAATTTTTAAAACTCATACAGTCTGACATTGATGAAAACTGAGATCATACATTGTGACATGGACTTAACTACGATCTTGATCCACAATGTGGCAAGCAACAATCCTAAAGGATGATTTAAAATCGCACAGTAGCTGGGCTTAAGTTGACGTGCACTAATATTATGTCAGAGTACGCTGCTTGTGTTGTTAGTAAACATTCGTTTTTTACATTTATATGTAAGAGCTTTCTCTGATATTTCAGAGAAATTTAAGAAATGGGCTCGCGTAACTTCTACACGCTCACAAAATAAAAACAAAAATGAAAGGGGCAGAGAGCCGCTTCCGTTTTATCAATGAAAGCCTAAAGACCTGTCTTTAGCGTCATCCACTTGTGATTCAATCGACCAAAATGCATCTTAATACCAGTTGTAAACAGCCTTTTAATGAAGAAAAACACACCGTTTTAAAATTAAAGTCAGGAAAATGATGACTTTATCCAATTCATATTTTTTTTTTTTTTTTTCAGAGATTCACCCACTAAGCTTGACAGGGAGGTTTTGTTGGCATTAGGATCCACAGATGTTGAATCTCTGAAGTATCCCAGCATTCACAAATGGAAGAGCACAGTTCAGACATACACTCAGTCAGAAATGCAAAGGTATGTATATCTGTAAAACATGCATATTATTTGGATTAAACGCGGTAACCCTTTACAATAAAGATCTTTGCACACTGATCTGAATTTTTCGTATGTGTTTTTTCGTATTCGTCATTCTAAAAATTCGTCACGCAAAGAAACGTTGCACATCGAGTATAATGCTGATGAATTAATCTGTTGCGAAACAAATTCACGAAACAATACAAATGTAGTCTTTTATATTCTGTCTCTTTGTATTCCGGACTTTGTCTGTCATTAACTGTTTGTGCTGCAAGACAAAGTAGATCAACTTGTCAGACACTATTTTGGATTTTGGCTCCGATTTGACACCTCTCAAAATGCTTGCTACTAGGGCTGGGTATCGATTCAGATGTTCCAGATCGATTCGATTTCGATTCCCAAGCTATCAAATCGATTCGATTCCGGTTCTCGGATATGTTTTTATACTCGATTCTCGATTCAACTCAATGAATATAGATTTAATACAAATACTATATTAATAAAAAAAGAACAGTGAACAGCAGTTTACAAGAGGGTAATTAATAAAAAGAAATGAAGAAGACACAACACTATCGTCGTCATCTTGCTTGTGAAATCTAAAATGCTTCTATACTTCTGACTTTTCATGTGAAGGTGGCATCAACGTCGATGAAGCACATGAAACTGCCATTTTAACCACTGAATGAATGAAGAGTGAAGAAGGCTAGTAATTAGATTAACATTAAAGGCGGAGTCCACAATGTTTGAAAAACGCTTTGGAAAAGGAGACGGGCCGACTACCAAAACACACTTATAGCGAATCAGCAGTAAGGAGCGTGTCTACTAACCGACATCCTTGCCGGGTTGCGTATGTGTGGGGCGGGTCTATCAACAGAAGGTCCAGATTCTATTGGGGTAGGGGCGTGTTTGTTTAGGTGATTTCAAATATCAACATTGGCTTTCAAACATCGTGGACTCCGCCTTTAATCTTACGTTTAATGTTTGCGGAAATAAATATGAAAGAAAAAATTGATTCTGCTCTTTGAGAATCAATTTTTAATCTACCACATTGTAAAAAACGATTCATCGAAAAATCATTTTTTTTGCCCAGCCCTACTTGCTACGTATGCGAAAAATTGCAAAAATTGAACACGATCTGAATTTTTTTTCTGATGGAGGAGGCAAAGTTTGTATGTGATCGACACAACATGAGATCGAATTTATTTTGAACATGCACAAATAGCGGACAAGAATTTCGGGTTTAGTGTTCAAAGATATTAAGGTTGTATTTGTTAACATGAACTAACAATGACTAGCATATATTAATCTTTGTTAAAGGAGCTGTTTGTAGGTTTTTGGCTGTACTAAATAAAAAAAAACTATATTCGTAGATATTTAGAAAGCATGCAAAGTTCACGTATTTGTTTCTTTAAAAAACAATGCTGTAGCCAGTTATTCCCTTTTTGAAATGCGGCTTCTGTGTCACAAGGTCTGTTTTTGTCTATGTGATCCTGCCCACTGCCAAATTACCCATTAGTTTGACAGCTCGGTTGCCAGTTATCACGGTTGCTTAAATGAGACCGCAATGGCCCAAAAATATGATAACAATTTTTGCAAGTTATTTTGGCAAAAACTACAAATTCAAGTTTATTTGGCTAGACTTGGGTTACTCATAGCTAGACTATATAGTTAAAGTAATAGTTCACCTAAAAATGAAAATAATGTCATTAATGACTCACTCTCATGTTGTTCCAAACTCGTAAGATCTCTGTTCATCTTCGGAACACAGTTTAAGATGTTAAGATGTACATTATGGTCCAAAAATAACAAAAATTACGACTTTATTCAGCATTGTCTTCTCTTCTGCGTCTGTTGTGAAGCGCATGCGCGAGACTAAAGTCACGTGACTGCAGTAACGCGGATGACGTACGACGTGGCTGACGTGTTATCTGATGCGCTGTTTTTTTTGTGCGCCCAGGCTTTGTTTACAGTCTTAGTTTGAAAAAAAACTTCTGCGTAGAATAAAGTCGTAAATTTAGTTATTTTTGGGCCAAAATGTATTTTCAATGCTTCAACATTCTAACTGACCCACTGATGTCACGACCGTATGTAGATTTTCAATGAAGGGTCAACAAGCTCTCAGACTAAATATAAAACATCTTAAACTGTGTTCCGAAGATGAACAGAGGTCTTACGAGTTTGGAACGACATAAGGGTCGTTAATGACATTATTTTCATTTTTGGGTGAACTATCCCTTTAATCTAGTCTGTGAAATGACTGCTATTGCTTGTTAAGATGTTATAATTGGACTGATGTTTTAAAGAGCTTTGTTTGTGGTACATTTACAGCTGGCAGACTCCTGCTCTGCACAAGACTCATTTCAGGGCTCCGCCCATAACCCCTGGCTCACCAGTGAGCAGTTTGATGTCCCCTGCAAGCCGTTTCAGCCCGGCCCGTCACATGGGCTCACCAGACATCTGCAGCCCTGGACGCTACAGCCCCGCCCAGTCAAACTATAGCCCTGTCAGCTACATCCAACGCATCCGCCTTAAACATTTCGGCGACGCCCCTATTTAATAAACACTCTCTGTTCTGGCCAGCCACACCTTGAATTTCTACCAGTCAATAACTGCCTGAAATAACAAATGTAAGTCCAGCACGGGCCGTTTCAAAGGATGCAATGCCTCGGATGTCATTACGGACGCTAAAGAGAGATTTGTATCTGCTCGGGCTGGGCCGCTAGTGCCGTTCAAACCTCTGGTAGGATCTCACAACAAGCTAGCCTCCAGTTTGTATAGTTAAAGATTATCTGAGTTGTGTTCAGCGCTCGAACATGCACATCATCTCCCAGGGGTGTCCGAATCTCTTTCGGTACTGATGGTCATATAGACTTTTTCTAATATTTTGTGTTTTCTATTTTCTTTCTTATCTGTGTGTGTGTGTATGTATGCTTGGGAAATTTACAAAGCCGTGTTATTAATAAGAGTAACTTAAATCGGGCACACAGTAACCCAGAGCTCAATGAATAATTTGATAGTAAATTAATGAATTATTTTTTTTGTTGTTAATTGTAAGTAGCACAAAATGTACTCAATTTTAATGGGTATTTGTTTTTAAGAGTCAATCGACTGCCAGATGTTTTTATTCTTTAATGGGGGAACTGCCTTAAATTTCTCAAAGGAAAAGACCAAGTGAAGTTTCACAACATTCATGATTTGTTAATAGCAGCCTTAGATGTCGGTGTAAAAAAAGAGGTCTATAATGGAAGGAATGTGAAATATTCCCCGTTTTATTTGTTAAATTCAATAAATGTGATGGTAATTTACAAAAAAGTACATTTTTGTTTTGCACTTTTAATTCTTTTATGGAGTGATGGTGATCATTATACCAAACCAGTTGTCATCTATTGGTTATAAAGACAACGTGAGCTGTACTACATTTAAACACTAAGGGGTGGTTTTCCAGACAGGGCTTAAGTCTTGCTTGTTTGAGTTGTCTTTACTGAAAACACCTTATACTTGCATATCTTAACATACACTCACCTAAAGGATTATTAGGAACACCTGTTCAATTTCTCATTAATGCTGTTATCTAATCAACCAATCACATGGCAGTTGCTTCAATGCATTTAGGGGTGTGGTCCTGGTCAAGACAATCTCCTTAACTCCAAACTGAATGTCAGAATGGGAAAGAAAGGTGATTAAAGCAATTTTGAGCGTGGCATGGTTGTTAGTACCAGACGGGCTGGTCTGAGTATTTCACAGTCTGCTCAGTTACTGGAATTTTCATGCACAACCAATTCTAGGGGTTACAAAGAATGGTGTAAAAAGGGAAAAAATCCAGTATGCGACAGTCCTGTGGGTGAAAATGCCTTGTTGATGCTAGAGGTCAGAGGAGAATGGGCCGACTGATTCAAGCTGATAGAAGAGCAACTTATTTGACTGAAATAACCACGAGGTATGCAGCAAAGCATTTGTAAAGCCACAACACGCACAACCTTGAGGCGGATGGGCTACAACAGCAGAAGACCCCACCGGGTACCACTCATCTCCACTACAAATAGAAAAAAAGAGGCTACAATTTGCTCACCAAAATTGGACAGTTGAAGACTTGAAAATTTTTGCCTTGTCTGAGGAGTCTCGATTTCTGTTAAGACATTCAGATGGTAGAGTCAGAATTCGGCATAAACAGAATGAGAACATGGATCCATCATGCCTTGTTACCACTGTGCAGGGTGGTGGTGTAATGGTGTGGGGGATGTTTTCTTGACACACTTTTGGCCCCTTAGTGCCAATTGGACATCGTTTAAATGCAACGGCCTACCTGAGCATTGTTTCTGACCATGTCTATCCCTTAATGACCACCATGTACCCATCATTGAATCATTTCAAATTGGTTTCCTGAACATGACAATGAGTTCACTGTTCTAAAATGGCCCCCACAGTCACCAGATCTCAACCCAGTAGAGCATCTTTGGGATGTGGTGAAATGGGAGCTTTGTGCCCTGGATGTGCATCCCACAAATCTCCATCAACTGCAAGATGCTATCCTATCAATATGGGCCAACGTTTCTAAAGAATGCTTTCAGCACCTTGTTGAATCAATGCCATGTAGAATTAAGGCAGGTCTGAAGGCGAAAGGGGGTCAAACACAGTATTAGTATGGTGTTCCTAATAATCCTTTAAGTGAGTGTATATCAGTGCCATTGTTTTGTCTTAAGATACACACCCGTATTGTTTTTTTTTTTTGTAAGGTATGTTTGTAAAATCTACCCAAATCATGTCCTAATATAACTAAGGCTTAGTCCTGGATTAATCTAAACCCCATCTGGGAAACCGCCCCAAAGTGACTGATGGTAAGTTAGTATTGACTTGTTACATAAATGTCACAATAGCTGTAAGACCTACATGAATGTGGATTTTGAGTGTTGTAAATGCACCTTACATCGTCTCTTATTTTATAAATAATAACTGATACCTTCACAGATAAATCATGTAATTCTCTTATTGCTTTAAAAAATCGATTTATATACAAGGTGTGAAACAAAGAAACGCATCAGTTTTAGAAAAGTGACCCTAATTTTGTGCATCAAAGTCATTCATTTCGATCTTTGATGTGATCTTACTCAATATTAAAGAAATCAAGGTTATATATTTCCAGAATATTCTTTACATTTAGGATTATTTTATGTAATCACAATAACCAGGGGTGGGTTTTACGTGCAGGGTCACAAATGAAACCATTGCACAGATGTATGGTGATGGATCTTGGTACTTGCACATAAAATTTGTTTATTGGTGTAGTGCTGGCCTGTCGATCTTTGCTTTGTAAAGCTTTAGTGCCTTTTATTATATTCTGGTTGGAAGGGCCCGTGGCGCCCCGGTGTGTTAAACAGACGTTGGCCGCACATACGAGCTCAATAAACCTTTCTCTCTGTTTTCTTGTATAAAATACAGTACAGTAGCATTGGCATATGCAGTGAATACCTCTTGAATAAGATTGTAAGAGAAGATAAACGGTTAGTGTTGTATCAATGCCAGCCTTACTTTGTGTTAAATAATGCTTTGTAGTGCCAATAGTGTGTATTAAAAATGAATTGCTGTGAGTTCCTTTGGTTTTCCTGCCTTACATGTTGCATGCATTTCTAGTCCGATTTTATTACAGTATACGTCAAAGAGAGTATTTGATGTTCTATTGACGAATAAATAAAGTGCACAGTCTTGTAACTGTACTGACTTTCTCTTTTTGTAAAAGGTAACCAAAGCTTTTATTTAAAGAGGACATATCAGAATCACGATTTTTCATTTCCTTTGGTGTGCAAGTGTACAACGACGTTTTAGTGCCACCTATAAAAATATATATTAATACAAATTGACTATAAAGCAAAATCATAATTATGAAAATAAAGTCATAATTATGAGAAAAATTCTGTGCAATCCTTAAAATATTACGAGTTGAATCTTAAAATGTTTTGGCACTTTTTGTTCTCAACACGTTTTGCTGCTTTTTGTTCTAAATATGTTTTGGCTTACACTTAGAGCACATCTGAACATCTGATTCACAGTTTTTCATTTTCTTTAGTGTGCAAGTGTACGACAGCATTTTAGTGCCACCTAGAAAAAAATTAAGTGAATACAATTTCGACAATAAAGAGAAGTCATAATTATGAGAATAAAGTCCTAATTATGAGAATAATTCTGTGCAATCCTTAAAATATTCAAATTAAAATATAAAATTTCAAAATCAAACGAGTTTGATATTGAAATGTTTTGGTGCTTTTTGTTCTCGATACGTTTTGCCGCTTTTTGTTCTCGATACGTTTTGGCGGTTTTTGTTCTTGATACATTTTGACACTTTTTTCTTGATACGTTTTGCCGCTTTTTGTTCTCGATACATTCTGGCTTTTTTCCTTCTCGATACGTTTTGGCTTTCACTTAAAGAGCACATATCTGATTTACGATTTTTTTCATTTCCTTTGGTGTGCAAGTGTACGACAGCATTTTAGTGCTACCTAGAAAATTATACAATTTCGACAATAAAGCCAAGTCATAATTATGAAAATAAAGTCGTACTTATGAGAATAACTCCTTAAAATCCTTAAAATATTACGAGTTTGATCTTAATATGTTTTGGCACTTTTTGTTCTCGGTATGTTTTAGCGCTTTTTTCTCGAAATGTTTTGCCGCTTTTTAATCTCGATAAATTCTGGCTTTTTTGTTGTTGTTCTCGATACGTTTTAGCTTTCACTTAAAGAGCACATATCTAAATTCCGATTTTTTTCGTTTACTTTGATGTGCAATTGTACAACAGCATTTTTGTGCTACCTAGAATTTATTAATACAATTTCGACAATAAAACCAAGTCGTAATTATGAGAATAACTCTGTGCAATCCTTAAAATATTACGAGTTTGATCTTGAAATGTTTTGGCGCTTTTTGTTCTCGATACGTTTTGCTGCTTTTTTTCTTGGTACGTTTTGGCTTTTTTGTTCTCAAAACTGTATTTATTTATTTTTTGCTAGGTGGCACCAAAATGCCGTCGTAGTAAGTGAATGTTAGTACATGTTAACGATATGCAAGTTACAAATCCCATAGTATACAATGAAGCTAGTTATCATCTCTAAAGGTAAACTCTCTTCTTGGACTACAATGAACGCAAGGATTGTAGGCAACAGTTTACTTGCGCAACCCGTTGACGTGGACACAATGAACATTATCATGTAAGTGGCCCATGTTTTCATATTTCAAGAATTTACTACTGACTATTTAAACCATGATTTAAACGCGAGTTTTGAGCGTTGCATAGTAGCGCTTGTTTGTCATTTCTACAATCACAAATGCAGGTATGTGGAAAAAATATTTTTTAACCAAAAACCACGTGAACACATTGCATTCCACCAAATACATAAAATAACGTTCTTTTAGCAACGTAATAGGGGCTCTTTAACAAATGCAAAAACAGTTTATTTATTAGACTTGTTTTTTATGTAAATAGTCGGGCAACAAACTTGAAATGACATGTACAGAAACAACTTACTAATGTTTACAAATTCAGCAAATTCACACTTTTCTTTTAAAACTTTTGGATAATTCCAAGTAAACAGTCCGTGAGACATCAACTGCAACAAATACAAACAGCAAGGCTTTCAGAAATCTGCCTAAATCTCCTGGGAAGAGTTATAAACTAAAGTACACTTGCTGGTTAATAACATCTTCCCATCACGGTTTCAATGGTGATGCCTCATGGCACAGGGGGTGTTTGTGTCAAAATATCAAATATTCCTTTGCTTGCAAGTTTAAAAAATACAAAAAAATTACACTCAAGACACTTATGGACAACTGATTTTCATACCAGCAAATGCAAAGGACTGAAATTTTCACAGTAATGTTCTCTTCAATTGCAGTGATGTATAAGGATTTACAAACCAGCAATAATTTGGTGATGAACTCACTGAAAATTCCAGGACTCCATTTCTGAAATATTGTGAATCTTAAAACCATATGAATAATTCAATACATTTTGAAATAATCCAAACACTTTGCAAATCTGTTCACTGTAAGGAGGCCACGTGCATCTACATTGAGAAGGTCACCGGGTGAGTTTATCTGGAGGCATGAAGCCGGAGTCTCCCAAGGCTCTGAGACCCACGCGACCGCTGGGACGAATTGTGAGCCAGGTGATGCTGCCATTGTTCAGGCCCATCCTCAGCCAGCCCTCTGGAGGAAACTGCAAAGCCCTGAGAAAAACATATTTGGGTTACACTCATAGTACTTGGCTGATGCTTCCTAGGGTTGTTAGAAAGAGCGAATATTGTATAACATGTGCACAAAACGCACACAATAACAAATAACTTCATTAAAACACAGAAGTTGTCAATTCAAGGCATCAATTATATCCATAGCACAAACAGTGCATGGCAGGTTTCAACAACAAGGTTATGGGTTTGATTCCTAAGGAATGCATGTAATATACACTCACCTAAAGGATTATTAGGAACACCATACTAATACTGTGTTCGACCCCCTTTTGCCTTCAGAACTGCCTTAATTCTACGTGGAATTGATTCAACAAGGTGCTGAAAGTATTCTTTAGAAATGTTGGCCCATATTGATAGCATCTTGAAGTTGATGGAGATTTGTGGGATACACATCCAGGACACGAAGCTCCCGTTCCACCACATCCCAAAGATGCCCTATTGGGTTGAGATTTGGTGACTGTGGGGGTCATTTTAGTACAGTGAACTCATTGTCATATTCAAGAAACCAATTTGAAATGATTCAAGCTTTGTGACATGGTGCATTATCCTGCTGGAAGTAGCCATCAGGGAACGGGTACATGGAGATCATAAAGGGATGGACATGGTCAGAAACAATGCTCAGGTAGGCCGTGGCATTTAAACGATGCCCAATTGGCACTAAAGGGCCTAAAGTGTGCCAAGAAAACATCACCCACACCATACCACCACCACCAGCCTGCACAGTAGTAACAAGGCATGATGGATCCATGTTCTCATTCTGTTTACGCCAAATTCTGACTCTACCATCTGAATGCCTCAACAGAAATCGAGACTCATCAGTCCAGGCAACATTTTTCCAGTCTTCAACTGTCCAATTTTGGTAAGCTTGTGCAAATTGTAGCCTCTTTTTTCTAATTGTAGTGGAGGTGAGTGGTACCCAATGGGGTCTGCTGCTGTTGTAGCCCATCCGCCTCAAGGTTGTGAGTGTTGTGGCTTCACAAATGCTTTGCTGCATACCTCAATTGTAACGAGTGCTTATTTCAGTCAAAGTTGCTCTTCTATCAGCTTGAATCAGTCGGCTCATTCTCCTCTGACCTCTAGCATCAACAAGGCATTTTCGCCCACAGGACTGTCGCATACTGGATGTTTTTCCCTTTTCACACCATTCTTTGTAAACCCTAGAAATGGTTGTGCGTGAAAATCTCAGTAATTAAGCAGATTGTGAAATACTCAGACCGGCCCGTCTGGCCCCAACAACCATGCCACGCTGAAAATTGCTTACATCACCTTTCTTTCCCATTCTGACATTCAGTTTGGAGTTCAGGAGATTGTCTTGACCAGGACCACACCCCTAAATGCATTGAAGCAACTGCCATGTGATTGGTTGATAATTGCATTAATGAGAAATTGAACAGGTGTTCCTAATAATCCTTTAGGTGAGTGTATATGATAAAATGGGTTTAAATGCATTGTTTGGATAAAAGCCAAATGCATGAATATAAGTGTGGCAATTTGCTAGAACAATAGTGTTGTTTACCTTTGCATGCACCATTATTGCAGACAACTTTGCATCCCATATTCATGAAATGTCTGTAACTTTTGTTACTATAACGTACCACGGGAAAATCTGAACCACATGCTTTACCAAAAATACAGAAATAAACATCTAAATTAGTGAAGCAATTAATGACTTCCGCACAGTACTGTACACACAAATACAATACAAATGAACAAAGGCATACTTTCGATTACAATGTTTTGAATTGACTATAACCAAACAAGACAAACAAAACACAAAGCCCTGCACACAAAGTAGCGGATGACATTAGCATGACAGACAATAATCTCGTAGCTATCCGCCTTCTGCTTGGCATCAGCTCGATGGATGTACCGACGGAAGGCCGCCTCAATCCGCGCCCCATCCTCGTGATACTGCTGAAACGACACAGGAGTTTCACAACCATTCACGTGAGGAAAAACAAACCTCACTCAAAAATGTCAGTGTTCTCAATGAGACATCAAACGGTTCAGTATTTACAACTGGATTTAAAGGAATAGTCTACTCATTTTCAATATTAAAATATGTTATTACCTTAACTAAGAACTGTTGAATCATCCCTCTATCATCTGTGTGTGTGCACGTAAGCGCTGGAGCGCGCTGCGACGCTACGATAGCATTTAGCTTAGCCCCATTCATTCAATGGTACCATTTAGAGATAAAGTTAGAAGTGACCAAACACATCAACGTTTTTCCTATTTAAGACGAATAGTTATACGAGCAAGTTTGGTGGTACAAAACAAAACGCAGCGCCCCTCCAAGCGGATTTAAAAGAGGAACTATATTTTATGGCGTAACAGCACCTTTGGGAGTACTTCGACTCGCCTGAAAAGTCCGCTCCCCTTCTCACTCTCATAATGGGAGAGGGAGGGTGTTACTGCGCCGAGTCGAAGTACTCCCAAAAGTGCTATTATGCCATAAAATATAGTTACTCTTTCAAATCCGCTTAGAAAAGCGCTATGTTTTATTTTGTACCACCAAACTTGCTCGTATAACTATTCGTCTTAAATAGGAAAAACGTTGATGTGTTTGGTCACTTCTAACTTTATCTCTAAATGGTACCATTGAATGAATGGGGCTAAGCTAAATGCTATCGTAGCGTCGCAGCGCGCTCCAGCGCTTACGTGCACACACACAGATGATAGAGGGATGATTCAACAGTTCTTAGTTAAGGTAATAACATTTTAATATTGAAAATGAGTAGACTATTCCTTTAAGTGTTAAAAAAAACTTTCATTTAATCAAACTCATCATTAAAAAACTCATCATTTAAAGGACAAGTTCGGTATTTTACACTCAAAGCCCTGCCCTCAGATTGGTTATGATGAAATAGAATGGTTTTGACCGAAACTTGGACATATGATGCTGGCCCGAGAACTCTCGGCAAAGGTGGATTACCGTACCTCACAGCACATCTAATACAAGTCAATGGAGTTGGACAAAACTACGATAAAACCTGTTGGAATGCATCTTTTGCAGCGCTTTTTGTGTGAGCATATCAGTGAACACCCCTGACCACTCGGTGAGTTTCACGACTTTGTAAAAGAAAGTTTAATGCATTTTAGGAAGGATTGTTCCTGTGCACCTATATACCCATTGTAGAGGTGGGAAGTGAAACAACAAACACCCGAAAATTCTCGCGGCAGCCGCATATGTCGAAATTTCAGTCAAAGCCGTTCTATTTCATCGTAAATAATCTGAAAACAGGGATTTAAGTGTAAAACACCGAACTTGTCCTTTAATGTTTGCTAAAGAATCTTGGGCTGATTTTGCACACCAGCAGAATTATATATATATATATAAATGCATTTTACTGACCACTGCCTCTGGTTTCCAGTGAGCGACAGGTGGCACTGGTTCAATAGGCGCACCCTCTCGCAATAAATCACAGCTTACAAGCTCCACGTCTAAAACACACACACACAGATAAAAATAAATTTATTGTAATTACGCTTTACATTTACTATGTGCATTTACTAAGCGTAAACCTTCAGGTCTCTCTTGAATCCAACTCCAAAGTGACTTAAACTGCAATTCATCGACTGGCCACCAGAGACAGACTCCCAAAGAGAGTCAATCCCATAGACTAATTTACAGCAGAAATAAATATATTGTCATCTTTGGATTTAACATAAATGTTTCAGCCTGTTAACCATCAGTCTAAATAATAATAATACAACTCTCTCATTATTACATTTTCATCAAATGACCTAAATCGTGGGTGTAGACCAGCACGGGTCTAATAGGTTCATGTTAGTTCAACTTCTCTGAATGAGACCATACCTGGTAAGTATTTGCTGATGATGTTGGCCGTCTCTGTAGCTCTTGTCATAGAGGAATGAATCATCACATCATATTTCAGTCCCAGCGCTGCTAATCTCTGTCCTGTCAGTTCAGCCTGTTCACGACCTATAGCAAAAACACAAACCAACAAGCAAAGTGATGCACTGCTCGATGTTATAATGCAATGTTTAATCTAACAATCTGCAGTGAAGTAGTTAAACTATCTTAACTTAAGATAATAAATTAACGTAGTACCTAAAGGAGTGAGGAACCTTTCTTTGTCTCCATTTCCATTGAGGTTGTATTGAGAGTGTCGGATAAGGAAGATGTGGCGCGTGGCTTTGGGTTTGTTGTTCTCTACATCTGGACTTCCATTGTCACCAGTGCTTTCTTTTCTTCTCCCATTTACCATAGAAGAGGGATCTCGTCTGTAAAAAATTAAAAAAATGTATCAAGCCTCTATTCACATATAAATTTATTGGTGGATGTAATGGTAATTGTATGAATTTTGATGGAAACTATAATGGTCTATTTGGGACTCCACCAGTAACTTGTTAGTTTGAACCAGATGGGAACCAGTAGATCACAATTAGATCATACTGGAACAAGACCCAACACACTACATAAAGGAATTTTGTAATGCTTAACTGATAAACAGATGGCTCATAATGGTATCTGCAATAAAAACCATTAAAAAATGTATTGCTCTTAGCAGTTACGTCAATGTGGATGAACAATTTAAAAAAATTAATTTATTACTAAATTATAAATAGCCCTCACATTACTTACTTGTCCCAGTTATTATCCCAACCGTTTACACTGGGCCACGACGGTGGCTGTGCTGCATGCACGGCACCGGGGGTCTGTCTGAACCGGTAGGGCTCCCCGAAAAACCCGCGCGTGTCCGCCGCGACCGCCGCACACACGAGCACAGCAGATCCGCCCGCGAACCCGCACGCCAACCGGAGCGCTCTTCGAAACGACATGTTTCAAAATGAAATGAAACTACACTGAGGCAAGCGGCTATGACGCACAACGAGTCTCTGTGCTGCGGAAGTTAAACTATTTCTTCCTTCCAAACTAACATACAGCTAAATAATAACGCGCCTCCAGTCATGACACATATGTGATGATGTTTCCAGACCCTGTGCGAGAGCTTATAATATACTTAAAACACGGTTTCAGTATTAAATAAACTTCCAACAGCAGAGTCACGACTACTACATTAATGAAGTAACGTAACAATACAAGTCGTGCAATAAATGCCTTTCAAAATAAAAGTCTTCAAACGTACAAATTATGTCCCGTCTTCTGAACAACAAAGATACTATCTTAAGCGGCTTGTCAAACAAAATGTATTTATTTTATCATTAATCATTTAATAATTATACTTGCCATTAATTAATAATAAATATTATTCTGTATTTTGCTACAGCCCAATAGGTGGCACTGTAGCAGAGTCTGCTCGTTTTGCACTGCAGTGGGGTTTATGTTTTGATCTTGTTTGGTGGAGACGTGTTTTGCAGACTGACATTTGACTTTAAAAAGTGTTGTGTAGTTTTGATTATACATCTTTGTGTTTGACTGTAGTGCAGTAAATATGGACACAGACGAGGAAAATGAAAATGACTGGGATCGCAGCTTAGAGTCCGATATGCTTGAGACAGGTGGGTTCACAAACTTTGCACGCTTGTGATATAAGATTCTTTATGTCAATAAGATTAATACAGAGAGTAAATACGATTGTGGCATTAACTTCATAGACAGTGCTTAGTAGACTCATTTTCAGATGATAATTTATTTTGCAGTCTTGTGTCTCGTAATTTAGTCAAATCAGCACAGCAGCAACAACATAAATAATCGGCTTTTGTGGACTAAACTCAACTTCCGGTAGACTTCGTCGTAGAATTAATAACAACATGTTACAGTAGTTTATTTCTGATAACAAGGGAAATAAATGACAAGTAAATTACATTCGTTCATATATCATATTTAACACGTATCTATTACACTGAGCTAACGTTACTGTGTGTAAAATAAATAAATATGCAATGTTAGCTACAGGTCCTTGCTGCCAAACCTCTCCCACACAGTTGTGAATTATGCTCGTTGTCTCCCCTTGTCTTTAGCAAATCAAAACATTTTATTTTGACAAGCTTTTTCTTCAGATCAGTTTAGCCACTAGCCAGACCGATAAATAAATACAGACCGGAAGTTCACTTCAGTTCAGGCGCGTAATCGGGTGAGCATCCGAAGAAAATGGCTAAAAAAACAACATAAACCAACACAGAAATGCATATTAATGTAATAGTTTTTTAATGGAAACTATAATAGGCTTTGTGGGTCTCTACTGGTATGTATTTTGTTTTACTGGTGTGATGTCATCTGATGGATGGGAACCAATAGAAATCCACTTAATTCTACTGAAATGAGCCCCCACAAACCCACTACATGAAGATGGTTAACAGCTGAGGGTTTATAATGGTATTCATAATGAAACCATTATAATTTATTTTCGATATTTTTCAGCAGGGCAACATCTGTCAAGTAAATATACCTCACCATTGGTGTCTTGTCATTTTAGGACTCCCTGACAAAGTGACAGCCACATCCCAGAGAATAATCCTGCATTTCGACCTGGACTGTTTCTATGCGCAAGTTGAGATGATCCGTAATCCAGCTCTTCGAAATAAACCCCTAGGTAAAAAGCACACAATATCATCTCTATTCTTAAATGCAATGCGTGCAATAATCTCTTCTGTATTTTATTTCTCTCTAAGGTATACAGCAGAAGTATATTATTGTGACTTGTAATTATGTGGCGAGAGAGCAAGGTCTGACAAAGTTGATGTCGGTTACTGATGCATTGGAGAAATGTCCTCAGCTCGTGCTGGTGAAAGGAGAAGATCTCACCCATTACAGAGAAATGTCCTATAAAGTCACAGGTAATTTATTCATTCAATAAAAATAAAAGCTTCTGCAACAAAGATATTGAATGATAAAACAAGATTAAGCACTGCTATTACTATAAATGGGACTAAATGCAACGCTCAATATGTCCGTTCTTGCGATGGAAGTCTTGCCTTTCAGGTAAAAGAACCAATCATCAATCGATAAAGCCTGAAAATTCTCTTAGTAGTCCAAAAACAAAAGTAGTATAAAGTAGCAAATATACTTAAAAGTTTGAAAAGATTTTAATCTAGACTTTGTGTCTGCACCAGAGCTGCTGATGTCATACAGCCCCATGGTGGAGAGGCTCGGGTTTGATGAAAACTTTGTGGACGTTACCGAAATAGTAGAGAGAAGACTGCAGGAGACCCGTATTTCAGATGTCACTTTCATTGGACACATATACAAACATGAACGTGAGTATTCTTCAGAGATGTATAAAGTACTAGGGACCCAGACTTGAGTAAAAGTACAATTGCTCTATCAAAAAAGTGACTTGAGTAGAAGTTGAAGTGCTCTTTAAGCCCAGCACTTGAGTGGAAGTACTAAATTATTAAACATGTTTTGTATACTTAAGTATTGCAAGTAGTTTTTTTAAAAATATACTACTCAAGTACTGAAAGTAAAAGTACAAGTATTGTGTAATGTAGTTATTAAAGAAAACGTCAAAAGTTTGAATATAATATTGTTTATATTATTTCAAATGTTTAAGCTGAAGGACACTCACAATTCCTTTGGCTGCAGCAGGAGTACAAGGACATGAATGTTCAGATAATTAATTTAACTGATATGGAGATAGAGAATTCAGAATTAATGAAATATTAGTCAATATAATGGTAATATGTAAAGATACAAGGTGTTTCAATGTATTTAGGTTTCCTTCTTTCGCGCACACTCGCCCTTTCTCGCGCATTCTCTCTCTCTCTCGGTCTCTCTCGCGCACTTTGGTTCTCTCTTCGCTTCACATTCATTTGTCCACAACCGCGGCTCATATTTGTGAGTGAGAGGGAGGGAGGGGTCCGCCCTTCACTTTCTCTGATTGGTTTAGACCACGATGTGTGTGTGTTTCTAATGTGTATCACCGCTCCGGCAGTGATAATGTGGGTTTGGAATGATTCGTAACATTTGAGTGTAACGAGTAACTATGCAGCATATAAAAATGTATCGGAGTAAAAGTATTAAACTCGTCGAAAATATGTACTGAAGTAAAAGTGGAAGTAGGAGAAAAAATAATACTTCAGTTGAGTACAGATACTGTCTTTTAGTACTTAAGTACAGTAGTGAAGTATTTCCACTTCGTTACTATACATCTCTGGTATTCTTAACATAAATCACTTGCCTCAACTGAATGCAAGGTATTTTGAATAGGAACGTCTCTCTTCTCTCAGCCTCAAGTGTCGCAGTTGGTGAGGAGAACTGCAGGCTGGCCATCGGCTCTGTGATAGCTGCTGAGCTCAGACAAGCCATTTTTAACACGCTGGGGCTAACTGGCTGCGCTGGCATCGCAAACAACAAACTCCTGGCCAAACTGGTGTCAGGCACCTTTAAACCCAACCAACAGACCACGCTTTTACCTTACAGCACTGCTGAGCTTATGAGCAGCCTCACAGGACTGCTTAAAGTGCCCGGTAAGATGATACAATTTTTTAAAAACTTAAGCAGAGACCTTGCATTGATATTTAAGCCACCAAATATTGACAACTGAGATATCAGTACGGGTAAAAACTTTGGTAAGGTTGACATCTGCATGGAATTGCTTTTTAACAGCATGTTTTATTATATGTTTTGTTTCACTGCTTTGACTGTGTTTGCAGGAATCGGGTACAGGACAGGTCAGAAGTTAAAAGCTATGGGTCTGGTTAATGTGAGGGATCTGCAGTTATACCCTTTGTCTGAACTGGTGAAGGAGTTTGGGGAAGTGACCGCTAAAAGGATTCAGAATCTTGCCTGTGGGATCGATGACTCTCCAGTCACTCCAACAGGTCCTCCTCAGGTATTGCCCATATGTACAGTGTTCCTGAAAGTTTATGGATTCCATAACATGGAACACATATACACATATATCTCACCACTAGATGCCGCTAAAATAAATGCTGTAAAATAAATGTTTTGTGTCCCCAGAGTACGTATGTCAAGTTTTAGCTCAAAATACCATATAGATAATTTATTATAACATGTTAAAATAGCCACTTTATAGGTGGGGGCAAAAATGTGTCATTTTGGGTGTGTTCTTTTAAATGCAAATGAGCTGATCTCTGCCTTAAATGTCAGTGCTGTGGTTGGATAGTGCAGATTAAACCAACGCACAACGATAACGAGCCCTCAAGGGGCGGCATTATCACCTTCTGACATCACAGGGGGAGCCGAATTTCAATGACCTATTTTTTCTCAGAATTTACTGGGTTGATCTTTTTCACATTTTCTAGGTTTATAGAAGTACTTAAACATAGGAAAAAGTCAGATTTTTATGATATGTCCCCTTTAGGATGGTATCACTCTTTGCTAATTCTGTGGTGCTCCAAATCAGTTCTTTTAATCTATACATTTCAGTCTCTCAGTGATGAGGACTCGTTCAAGAAAATTTCCACACTAGCAGAAGTAACAAATAAAATTGAGGAGCTTCTCACCAGCCTTACTGAGAGGTAAGTACTGTATATATTATACAACATAAGTCTAAAGTAATAACACCTTTCACGTTTTGTTGGGCATTTTCATCTTTCTAGGATGTACAAAGATGGCAGACAGCCACACACATTCAGATTAACAATTCGTAGATATTCTGCCACTAATCGCTGGTTCAATCGAGAAAGCAGACAGTGTCCTATTCCCAACCAGACCGGGCTCAAGATCACATGTGGTACAGTTACCTTCCCAATCTTGTTATATCCCGTATCTTTGTTTTAACCTCATCAGATTATTGAAATTCATGTTTAGCTCTATTTTCTACATTAGGAAGCAATGAGGCTGTGCCACAGTTATTGTCAATGGCAGTGAAACTCTTTCATAAAATGGTGGACACACGTGAGCCGTTTCACCTGACCTTGCTGAATGTGTGCTTCAGTAACCTGCAGGCCAAATCCTCCAGCAGGTCTTCGATCGTCTCTTTCTTCACGCAGAAGTCTCCCACTAAAACCCAAACAGCATCTCAGCGTCAGGTGAGACTGTATGACACTCACGATTACAGAGGTTTTGTTTAAAATAACACATAATTTATATTTGTATTTTAAAGTATACAATACAACTATCAGCCATAGACTTTCTGGTCTTATTCACATCTAAACATCACTCTTGAAATTAAAGGTGCTTCACAGTGATTCCACTGAAAAAGAATTTTAGGATCCCCCAAGAACCACTCAGTCAAATGATAAAGTCACCATTACGGAAGTAGCGAGTGTTCCCCCAGTGGTGACGTATATTCGAGTGAAACGGCTTCTAAAATGAAAAAAAGGTTGGGCTGGACTTGAATTCGTCCATTGAGAATTGACTGGATCATTGAAAGTTGGGTCTTGTTGCTAATTGCTAATCGCTGCAACCTTTTCCTGGTTTCCGCCCACCTGCCATACCATATGACTTAAAGTAAAGAGAGATCGTTTTGAGGAGGAGATTTGCATTTTTGATTAAAGATCATGAGGGCACATATTTTTTTATAAATAAGTAATGAAACCCACAGATAAGTAATTTGTTAAAAAAATACCACATTATAAAAAATAATTTACATTAAACATTAAAATAAACATTTCTTTCTTACCTTTTTATAGTCTAAAGCAGGGGTCTTCAAACTGTGGGTCTGAACCATAGACTGCAAAAATATGGACGTAGTGTCCGTGACGTCACCCATAGGTTTGTGAATAGCGTTTTTGAGGCCAATAGCAGTGGCTGTCGTCACCAATTTGGCCGTGCGTCACCGTGAACTGTCACTGCTGTCACTACAGTCAAAAAAGCGGGCGTGGTTTCAGCACCCAGCCACCTCAGCTTCACCCACGCCCGCTTTTTTGACTGTAGTGACAGCAGTGACAGTTCACCTGTCACTCAAGTGGCCACGCCCTTAATTATGCAGAATTTTAAGACTTAATATAATTTAAACTGATGAGTTACAAAAACATTATCCACCCTTACAGTTGTCATGAAGGGCAAAATGGCTATAAAGACCAAAATAATTTTTTGTACCAGGCTGTAAACATTATTTTCTACTGTATAGTTGGACATTTTAACATGGAGGTCTATGGGAATTGACTCCCTTTTGGAGACAGCCTCTAGGGGACAGTCGATGAATTGCAGTTTAAGTCACTTCCGTATTGGATTTAGCAGAGAAATCGGAAGGTTGCCCCTAAGTTGCACCTTTATTTTTAAGACTGGTGCCTTTGGCATTTCCATAATCATCTCTGAGCCGCCTGTATCAAAAGTCAAAAGAAATCATTGACTTTAAAGGAAAACACCATGTTTTTCAATATTTTATAGGAATGAATGGGGCTAGGCTAAATGCTAACACATTCACGTAGCGCTGTACAAAGATTAAAAGTGCACGCATTGAAAAAAGATAGGTATGTATTAATTTGTCTAAGTTGAGGTAAGAACATAGTAAAATATTGAAAAACAGTGGTGTTTTCCTTTTAATAAAGAGAATGACTGAATATGGTGTCATTTGTTTAAGTTAATTCTTTACTTTGTCACTAGGTGGAAACTGATCTCTGTGAGCCTGCTGGCAGTTCTCAATTCACCCAGGACGAGGTTTTACAAAAGCAAGAGAAAATATTGAACAGCATGTTAAATTGCACATCAGTATCCCCAACCCAAGAAACACAAACAGAGCCTCTGCAAAACAACCCTGAATCTTCCACATCTCCCAGGCAGTTGCTTTGTAAAGAACAAACACATGTTAACAGCAGAAGCACACAAGACTCTCGTATGACTGACGTTTCCAAAGTAGGAGTGTGTTTCAATCTCCCTCCAAATGTTGACCCGGAAGTCTTCAAACTCTTACCTAAGCACATTCAGATGGAGCTTGTTTCTAGTTTTCAAAATGAAGACTCCCTACAACCTAATTATGGACATGCTGAGACAGCGAATCACTCCATGTTGTGTTTCAACCAATCAAAAACATCAGATCACTGTGAATCAACATCAATGTATAGCAGAAATTCGACCTCTCATTACAGCGAACTCAGCAAGGCCTTTTCCTCACCTCAGTCCTTAACAAATTTAGAGAGTGGCAAATCCACAGAAAGCTGTAGCATCCCACCTCATTCAGATGTCCCTCCAAATGTGGACCCTTGTGTGTTTTCCCAACTCCCCGCTGATGTTCAGAGAGAGTTATTGACCGAATGGAAACAGCAGAAACCTGTTTTAAAAATACCTTCAAAGCAATCACACAAAGCCTCGAGTAACAGAGATAAGAAGTATGTTGCTAAAGGCAACCAATGTAACAAGATAATGAATTATTTTAAACCCAACTAAACAGTTAACTAAAGAGTTATCTTGTTTTGATGTTATAAAATGTTACATATATATCTGTTAATATGCCTTAAAGATGTAAAATGTATATTATGCTTTGTTTATTAAGATTTTTTTATTCATTGAACCTTGATAATAAACCAAGTATATCTTTCACAGGGATGTCGTTGGGGTCATTAAATACTTAATGGCTGAAACCATGATTTTTTTTAAAGGGGACATTTCACAAGACTTTTTAAAGATGTCAAATAAGTATTTGGTGTCCCTTGAGTATGCATGTGAAGTTCCAGCTCAAAATACCATATAAATAATTTATTATAACATATTAAAATTGTCACTTTGTAGGTGTGAGCAAAAATGTGCAGTTTTTGGGTGTGTCATTTTAAATGCAAGTGAGTTTATCTCTGCACTAAATGGAAGTGCCGTGGTTGGATAGTGCAGATTAAGGGCCGGTATTATCCCCTTTTGACATCACAGAGGGAGCCAAATTCAAAGGAACTATGGTTTACCAAAACTAAGTTACTGGGTTGTTCTTTTTCTCATTTTCTAGGTTGATAGAAGCACCCAAACATGGAAAAAGTCAGATTTTCATTATATGTGCCCTTTAAATAGTACTGCACTAACTAGCTATTTCTATTAGCATATGTTAGTTAAAAACTCAGTTATTTTAAGAAACGTTAAGCAAAAAAAAAAAAAAAATATGGAGATCTTACAGAACAAAGTTTTAATGCATTTAAACATTAAAGCATTTGTAATGTTATTTTTTCTTTAAAAAAATGTTTAATTAGAAATTATTATAAAAAAACTTAGACAACCCCAATTGCTTTCTGTCCTCGTTTAAGAGTGGAAAACAACATCAATACATGCAACACATTTTATTTTGGTAAACCTTTATTTTGAAAATAAAGTGTTTCCGGCTTCTCTTCTCAACGTGCGCATCTTCTTCCTCTATCTCTCCGGCGCATCTTCTTCCGGCCGTGTTATACCGCTATATTCAGGCCTCTACCATCTAAAGATTTCCTCCACATCACATCAGCGGGTTGCAGCTGTTATTTTAAGGATGAAGGGAATAAGGTTGGCAGTGTTTTTCAGCGTGATTCTGCTGGCCATTGTCCTTCTGACGGAGGCAGCGCGGAACAGGAAAGACTCCAGCAGTCAGAACAGCTTGAGGAAGGCGGCAAATGGGGTCTATCAAACCCTGAGCAATGTCTTCGGAGAGGAGAATATCAAGGCTCTGTACAAGGTACATATAAGATCCATGCAGATATTTAAATTTAAATTACGTTTTGAAGTTGCATTTGATAAGGGCCTACGATTATCTTTAGCTGTCATTAGCTTTGTCTTAAAATTGATTGATCTTCCTACTCAAGTTAGACAGCAGCACGTTGTGTCTCTGATCAGGAAATATGTCTGTATGGCATTTTACGATATACTTTGATATCGAAATTTAGATATGCACGAATCAAATTTGAAGACTATAATATAGTGCATTGTTAATTTGCATTTTAAGTTAAATATTTTTATCGTTATTTGTCCATTCCTCTTGAGACCGGATAGAAATGCATGAGAAACAAAGACATTATAATGCAAATTAATGTACAATAACAGATAAACCAGGAACCATACTAAGAATACACAAAAAAAAAGTCAAAATAAAGTATGAATAAGAAAAACAGTACACAACTTTATAGCAATAAATAATAAGTAGTGTAAAAAAAATCAGATATTATTTCTAAGGCTGAAAGCATTTGTACTAAATATGCACCACTTTGTATTTGGGTCAGTGACAAAACGGTTTGGCAAGATGAGAATTTTCTTAAAACTTGTTTTAAAAGCACGCATCAGGTTTATTTCAATGCATTTGTATTTGTTAATTTTATGCAATAAAAATTACATTTGCACCATTTTTATGCAAGTTCAGACTGAATGGACCTGAAAATGTCAAATGGTGTAACCGCCAGTTGTGCCAAAGAATGAGAAATATTAAATATTTTATCCACCTTGATGGCAGGTAAGCGTAATCATTAAAAAAATATTATTTTATTAGTTATTTCTAAATGTAAATTTTAATGCGTTTTTGTAATATTTGTCCCGACATTTGCTGAAAACAGCTGTTTTCTAAATAATCTTTGACAAATGATGTAAAAATTGATGTAAAAAAAATCATATTACACTAAACTAGATAATTATATTTTATTCCACATTTTTTATGAATATATTTATATTTCAATTTAAAAAAAATCTAGTTACACTAATTGACACAGACCGTTTACACCATATTTACATTTTTGCAATTATCCCCCAAATAAAATGTCAAAATTAAATAAAACCAGAAATCTTTGACTTGGTCCTCCAAAAAGAGAACTTATGCAAGTAATCTGCAAATTTATTTAGAAATTTTAACCCTTTTACATTTAATTTATCCATACGGACACAAAATAAATAACGTCACGTCATTGACCCATTTAATAAATTGTTTAATGTTTATGTAATGTTTAATAAATATTTAAATAAAAATGTAATACATTTTAATATTTCTTATTTAATAAAAACAATTAATGTTTATTTTATTGCAGTTCTTTTCGAAGACCTCAGAGAGTTTCGTCCATGGAGTTGATTCATTATTGGACACCTTGTGGAAACTATGGGTGGATCTTCTGGATGTTATAGGGATCGACGGTAAGTTGAGTTTTATGCTGCATTCATTAATGTTTTCAAATATGTCAATGGTTGGGTCAAATGTTTTCAATTGCTGGGTAAAAAATGAATCTATGCTGGGTTGTTTCGACCCATAGTTGGGCCAAATATGGACATTTTCTATGTTTGGCTATATATTACCCAACTATAGGTTGGAAACGACCCAGGATTTGTTAGTGTGAAATGCAAAACGTCCTAAAATCCATTTTCTTTCCCTACTCTTTTTCTCTCTCTCTCCTTAGCTTCTAACCTCACTCACTACTTCAGCCTATCCTCCATTTCCAGTTCACCGGCTCGTGCTCTCCTCCTGCTGGCAGCCTTGCTGGTGGCCTACTGGTTCCTGTCTTTGTTCCTCAGCGGCTTCTTTTACGTGCTCCACTTAGTGTTTGGCCGCTTCTTCTGGCTGGCACGCGTGGCACTGTTCGCTCTCTCTTGCCTCTACATTCTGCAGAAGTTCGAGGGTGACCCGGAAAAGGCGGTCCTGCCTCTGTGTTTCATCATGGCTGTGTACTTCATGACTGGACCTGTGGGAGCATACTGGCAGAAAGGGGGCGGATCCGCAACTCTGGAGGAGAAGATCGACCACCTCGATACCCAGATCCGCCTTCTCAGTATTCGCTTGAGCAGAGTGATTGAAAACCTGGAACGCTCGAGTGACCAGTAAAGCAATGGGAATTTTTTCCCAACCTGAGAATTTTCTTTCTTGCCCCTTTTTCTCAGGATTTCATCAATGCAAAGACTTTTAGTCAGGCAAGTTGATCATACGTTTCTTTAATTCACCAGTCAGAAGACTAAAAAGGTTTCATAACATTCATCCTGTCGATGTAGAATAAATCGCTGTCCGTTTTAGACTGCAGCCATCCGAGTAAATGTCAAGACTTTTTGTATGCTGTGGATCTGTGTGTTATAGTAAGTTTGTGCTTTCTTTGTTTATTTGCCTTGAGTGTGTTACTCCATAAGCTTTGTTTTATTAGTGTATTTGCATTTGTATATTTATCAGTCATGAAGGTAAATGTCATAAAGTTAGAAACACTCACAAGTGTGAATGATGGCCAGAATCACTGCATTTTATCTCTTTTCAATGAGGTCACCAGGGGTCACTCTCAATTCAGGACCGTCTAGCGCTATCAATGGTAGAGATGTATGTAGAAATCACTTTCAGAAAGCAACTAGTCAGCAGACCGTGAGGATATCTGACCACTGTTTCTGGCAGAAATTTTACGGTGCTGCAATGCACCCTGGTATCTCTGTCCAAAAGAAATGTGGTTCTCATGTGGTAAGATTACCAAGTACAGGGTAAAACCTGACCATGCACTTTGTTCTCAGCATGTGATCATGAATAACACAAATTTTGGGTGGTTTCAGGTGGGCCGATTGTCCTTTCTTGACCTTAAGAGGTGTCTGTGCTGTGTATACATTGTATTTTAATATACTTGTATAGAAAGGGATTGATTTATTCATCTTTTATCCCACTATTGTAACTAAGATCTTATTTATACTGTAATTATGAAATAGGTTATTGTATTGATAACATCTCTAACTGTAATCGTATTGTTAAATATCAGCCGACCAGCTGACCGCCTGTTTCAGAATGCCTCATTATTGCACGTCCGGCTGTCTTTAAGATCTAACCCGTGTCTTACCTCTAAAGATTTTGATGCAAATTTCACTTTTTGTTTTGCTTTTGCAATTAGATTTTACATCCATGTATAAATGTGCATGCTACTGAAATTTTGCTTGTTTTTATGCATATGTTTTAAACTTTCATTCCCTACTTATAAGGCGGAGTATTTGGATTATTTTATATTTTTGTTTTGTTTCTTTTTTTTACAATATTATCAAGTATTATGTATGGTCAGTATTGAAGTTTCATTCCACACTCTCAAAAATAAAGTTACGAATGCTGTCGCTGGGGCGAACCCTTTCGATAATGACATATTGTGGGTGCATACTAGTACTTTGTAGGTACATATTGGTACATATTGGCTTAAAGTTACTTATCTTTACGTAAATGCCACATATTAGGAACTTTTTAAATGTTACCATCCCAGCGACAGCTTTTGCATTGTTTTTTATTTATTTTTACGTTAGTGACACTGTACTTCAGAAAATCCTTTGGAAGTAGATTATGTTTAAAAACTGGGAATATTTCATATTTGCGTCACCATATTCTGAGTGAATCGTGCAAAAACCAATTATTGTTTTTTTCTAATACACTCTCAGAAATTAAGGTACAAAAGTTGTCACTGGGACGGTACCTTTTAAAACGGTCCTAATGTGTACCATTTTGGTACAGATATGTACTTTTAAGGTACCAGTATGCAGCCCTAAGGTACCAACATGCAACTTTTAAGTATAAAAGTGTATTTTTTTAAAAGGTACCGCCACAGACAACTTTTGTTCGTTCTTGTACTTTTTTTTAAAGCGTACTAAAGATGTACCCAGCCTGTTTAAAGCTACCCAAATTGAATTTGATAGCTGTGTCAATCACTAAAATTACAAACCCTTTTTACTGTGCGTTGAGTGGATGTTACCTTAAAATCATACAATACAAGCACCAGCTTTAGTGTAATTTACCAAATGATAAACACTCGTAATAATAATAATAATGTGTGGATAAGTTAACACTCCCATATATAGATAAATTGTCATGTGTCGATGTGCTTGTGAATGGTTTTACCACAGTAAAACACTGAATTTGTGTACTGTCGATTGTTTTATTACATTGTTGTGAAATCAAACATGCATGAATCTCATTCCAGCAGTGCAGCCGTGATTTATTCTGGGATTGCATTGCATATTTGACCAGCTGTTTTGTTTGACCAACCTCATTATCGCAACACTTTTTAAATCCTCAAACATTTTGAAACATCATGTATGTAATATATTAGTACCTAAGCTTTTTACCTCAAAGATAGAGGTATACTACTGAGTTTACTGCAAAGACCCAGTCAAAGTGTCTCTTAGATCCCGAACAACTGCGCCCGTGCCAACTATTGTGCATTATGTTTTATGTCTAAATTCAAAGCACTGAATATTTGTGAAGTCTAGATCTTAAGTATCTTTGCATACAGTAGTAAACCCCTAGATTTCAATCAGGTTTGTACTGCATAATTTTCATCAAGATTGTCACCTGCAGTGTTGCTTGCTGTGGTATTATTTGCGCTGTCTGTATCATGTTGTGTGTTAATGATACATGTTTTAAAAAAAGTTTTTCTCTAAGATGAAATGGTGGTCCAAAAATGATTGAATAAATGTGATTTGATCAACATACCTTGTGTTTTATTTTCTGCAGGTTTGGCCAACCTGATTTGGATATAGGCCTCCTGTATGGCATCATCGATTATGTTTGCTTAGATTGCATTTTACTTTATTTCATAATGTCGTGTGTGATGCAACACAGAATCGTTTTTGAACATTGCTTCATTTGTCTATTTCAAATGACCTCACATCAGGAGAGGGTAAAGTGTTGTATCCGCTTTAACACACAGACAACCTGAACGTGACCTAATAAGATTTTTTGCTGGCATGCTATGTAAGGGCCAAGGGCTGTCGAGATAGTGATGCGCACAGTTTGGTGATATCCCCAAGGTGAAAGCTTGTGATGTAGCTGAACTTGGCAATTATTGGCACTTTGCTATCTGCATGCATTTTTTGTCCTGAATCACATGAAGCTTTCTAAAATCACATTATACATAGTTTTTCTATTTTTCAGCATGTGTTGTTATATATCTAGGATTAAAACCCAATGCTAATTGTGTCTCATTCAATATTCAGCCAACTGCATCTTATGTGTCCCATTTCGGGGACTCATTCAAATGTTGTCTGAAAAGGCTTATAATATCTAACCAAGGTCCATAACGCATGGCCATTTTGATAAAAACATATTTACATACAAACCTATTACAAATACATGGTCTACTAGATAGATAGATAGATAGATAGATAGATAGATAGATAGATAGATAGATAGATAGATAGATAGATAGATAGATAGATAGATAGATAGATAGATAGATAGATAGATAGATAGATAGATAGATAGATACACTGCAAAAAATGACTTTCTTACTTAGTATTTTTGTCTTGTTTTCAGTAGAAATATTTAAAAATTCTTAAATTAAGATGCTTTTTCTTGATGAGCAAATTGACCTAAGTAAATAAGTCTAGTTTTAAGACAAATAATATACAATTTAAGTGAAATTGTCCTTAAAACAAGCAAAATTATCTGCCAATGGGGTGAGAAAAAAATTGTGAAATAAGATTTCTTTTTTCTTAAACACTTAATTCAAGTAAAATTTTCTCACCCCATTGGCAGTTATTTTTGCTTGTTTCAAGCACAAATTCACTTAAATTGCATATTTTTTGCCAAAAAACCAGTATCATTTTCTTCAAGAAAATACATCTTGATTTAAGAATTTTTAGACACTTCCACTGAAAACAAGACAAAAACACTAAGCAAGAAAGTCATTTTTTGCAGTGTAGGTTTAACTACACTTCATCAATTTACTACTGTTAATACTACCGAATAGTATAATAAATATTAACAATTATATACTTTATTACAGTTTACTATAGTGAATACTTATGTATACTATGGTATTTTTACATGTGGGTAAATTCAAAATTATTCACATTATTGCTCTCTAGACCAAAGACATTTAAATAACCTCCTGTGAAATACACAGACACATCTATGTGACGTAATCCATTATATTTTTCCTTCATGTCAGTTTGCAGACCGAGAGCACAGGATTGGTCACACCTCTAAAATGCTTCATGTACCCCTCGTATTCTATTGGCCAAACGACTTTGTGACCGAATGGGCGAAACGGCTGCCTGACTTCTGATTGGTCTGTTTTTCCGTCTGTCCATGTCGCTTTCTCTCGTGCCGCCGTATCAGCCGATGTGAGGCCAGTCTTAGCAGCCAATAAAATAAAAGACATGATAATTTCAGCGCTGGAAGATATCCCTCCGCCATGCACTGACAATGCTTTATGTCATGATTCAAGAGAGAATATAAGTAGCCATGAATATAAGTAGCCTACATGAACAAGATGTTAAATGCCCTCAAAAGCTTTCAGCTGCAGATTTATTATGCTATTGTAAACAAATTATGCAATTATTATTATAGAATTCCATTTAAATGTACAGCACGGGTACAATCTAAAGTTTTAATGAATTGCACTCGTCTTATCTTATGTGGTCCATTATACCACACTATTAACATATACAATCTATACACTTTTCCCTCAATAAATTAAGCAGTTACATTGATAACTCTTTCCCCTTTGAAAAATAAAATGTTCAATGTATTAACCACGTTTTTGAAGCATTCGTTGCCATTCGTATTACTATGATTTAACCCCCGATATAATGGTAAAACTAATGGTACTTTTTTGCAGACAACAGTAAATTTGTGCTTACTACCATTTTGAAGCTTTGAAGCATACTCAAAATACATATTAAAATACCCATTAGCTGACAAAACTTTGTAAATAAATGATGCACAAATTCTCAAATAATAAAAGATAAGTAAATGCTAAGAACTATATGGAAAGCGGAAGGATATCTAGAATTCGGCAAGGATGACATTCGGCTGCGTGTTGGTGGGCGGGGTTTGAACTGCCGCTTGGTGATTATGTGAAGCTGTCGCTCGGAAGTGATCCATGTGTCTGTTCTGACTCACTGTACTGTGAAGTGCCGATCACCGGACCGGTCCGTCCAACTGCCGTTGATTTATTTGGTCGTCAGAGACTCTTCCGGGCGTGTGTCATCCCATCATGTCTAAAGACACGGAGGCTAAAAGCGAGGAGATTATGGAGTCGAAGGTGCTCTGGTACCCGGACACTAAACGAAACACACAAATGGACCGATTCCGGGCGCAGGTCAACCGGGATTTTGGGCTCAATCTGGGTAAGTAGAGGAATTTGGCCTACAATGAATGTAAATTATCATGTATTACACCCACGAAACCATGCGTTACAGTACAACAAGACACAGTACTGTATAGTATGGGGCTAATCCCATAAATAGCTCATCCTGAGATTGTCATGGGCTACCCACATGAATAAATAATTTAGTATGTACTGTATTTTAGTATAATTCCTACTATATATATATTATTGAAATGTTGATCCTAGTATTCTACAGTATTCACTAGCTAATACTACAGCAAACTATTGTATACATTAACAAAGTGTAGTCATTTCTATAATATACTACAGTTTACTATACAGTTTACTATATATGCTACAGACAGTATACTACAGTATTTTTGTGTCATGTGGCATGGAACATGTAAGCAGATTATTTGTTTATAAGGCCACCTGAAATGTCTTCAGCATAAGTTTCAATTGTCATTTTAATTACATAGAAATGCATGCCTAGCAACATATTTCTAGTAAATTAATGCATGATGTATTACAATGCGTCCCTAAAAAGTATAGCGATTTAATAGGGCAGAATACATGCATTGACATTAAAACTTGTAGAACCTGTATTTGAGATTAAAGATACTATGCATAATGCATAGGGAGTGAATAGACAGTAGATGTCACGCTACAGTAAATGTTGCCATCGTGTCTCCATTTACTAGCATCTTAAGATGTGTGGACCACACTGCTGGTACAATCCAACCCACATTACATCCAGTTCCCAAATGTGGTTTCACTGGTGATTTCAGCATTTCTACTGAAGATTTAACCCATATATTCGGCGTTATGTAGAAATTCAGAAATCCATAAAGCACATATTGGTTGGTAGAAATCAGTATATGGTGGTGAGATGGCACAGGTGTGATTTGGTATTGTGCCTGATGATGCCTTAAATAAATGTCACCTTTATTTTGAAGCCAATTACAATGACCTGTATCAGTGGTCTGTGGACAGTTATCCTGAATTCTGGGCACAAGTGTGGAAATTCTGCGGTATCATCTACTCAAAGATGTATGATGAGGTAGGTTTATTTTTCTCTGCATTTTTTTAATGCATAATTTTAAAGATAATCCCAAAGCACATTCATATATGTTTTTTATTTTTTTGGCATGTCTGTAATGATGTCACTAAATAATGCCATTGAATAGTTCGAAATCGCCTACTATATAATATGGAAGCAGGCGATTTCGGACGCAGCCTAACTATTCAATGCCATTTTTTAAAAGCAGTAGGCGAGACGAGTAGTATGTCAGAATTCATATTGTTAGGAAAAAAATAGAAGTACCCGGATGACCCACTACTACTTCTCTAGATCCCGAAGTGTTCATTCAATGGACGCTTTACTATCCTGTGAGCCTCGGGAGAGATGCTATCCAACAAAGAAGAAGGAGAGGCATTGGTTTATTCAAAAATGTTCAAAAGGATTAAAACGTGGTTCTATTCAAATGCATATATTAACAGCTGTCCCTTGTGGTTAAATTGCGCTTGTTAAACGTCATTCCAGTTAACGCACCTCACTTGCTGAAGAAATTTGATGATGTCATCAAATGATTGTTAAAGAGATCTGTCATCATTTCAAGTTGTTTCAAACCTGTTTAGATTTCTTTGTTCTGCTGAACACAGCCGAAGATATATTGTAAAATGTTAATAACCAAACCGTTCTGGGGCACCATTCACCCAATAGTATAATCTTCATATATTATACTCCATAGTTTAATTTTATCCTACTATGAAAGTCAGTGGTGCCCCAGATCTGCTTGCTTACAAACATTCTTCAAAATATCTATATTTGTGTTTAGCAGAAAAACTTGAGGGCGAGTAAATAACAGATGACAGAATTGAATTTTTCGGTTTCACTTTAATCTTATAGTTTATTAGTTGTATACAGTAGTGGATGTAGATGTGGAACCAATTAGTCATAATGTCATTAAGTCATATGACATAATCCACACTTATAAACATTTATGAGTTTATAACCATTTAGGTCTACTGTCAGTAATATCTTTGCTAATGAGGGTGTGTTAGGGGCATAAAAAATTAGCATATCTAAAGTCTGTATATGGCCCCTTTAAATCTAGTTGCAACCTTCCCAATGTTTATTGTTACTCCACCTTCTCTCAGTTTCCTCATGACTCAAGGTTTATTATTTTATGAGTTGCGCTCGGTCACAAAACGTGCCCACCAAAATGCTAGAGAGCTGTGGGTGGTTGCCAACCCATTGCTTTGTAGTTGCTAAGATGTTCAGAGTCATTTTTAGCATATTGTTGAATTTCCAGGCTTGGTTTTCTCATCCAAAAACTCACTCTCAAATGTCCCCATCAACATACTGTATCTTTTTTACCGGTTTATCATCCATCACACATCACTCGTGAATACCACGGATTGGGAAAGTAACAGTTATACCATACCTAGCATGATAGAGGTATCATTTATGGCTGTGACAGGTTAATATTTGCGCATAAGCATTTGTTTACATTTTTCTAGGCAAGTGCTGAAATGAAGCTTGACACATTCCCTGTCGATGTCTCTGTGTTTCAGGTGGTTGATGTGTCTAAACGGATATCAGATGTACCTGAATGGTTTAAAGGTAGCCGGCTGAATTATGCAGAGAATCTGCTTAAACACAAAGACCAGGACAAAGTGGCTCTTTACGCCGCTAGTAAGTATTTTTGTCCATCCAGCCACACACTTGTGTGTAGTAAATACAAATTGCTCACAAGTCAATGTCCTGTGCACCTAAATGCCACCAAAATGTGATATGGCACCATAAAGTTTATTAATTTAATTAATCCTGCACGGTTCAGGTTGTTTGTATGCTGGGTTTCATATTGTTTATAAATGAAACGGGCTACGTGACAATGCAGAAAATTTACAGGAAGAGGAACTAGTTTTTTATCTGTCCTTATCACTTGCGTGGCAATGATTGATCCTTTGCCAATAACGGCTACTGACACCTGATTTTATGAAACTACAACCATCATAATGAAACCCCATTTAATATCATATCTCCGATAATATTGTAATACATTACATATTTATGAAATCAATCTCTTTGATCTCTATAATGACTAAATGTCAAACAAACATCTCCTGTTTCAAAACACGACTGTCTGCCGATCCCCTTGAGCCGCTGTGATTCTGACCTTAAACATAAATGGATACTTTAAAATAGCAACAGCACTGTTTAGGTATATATTTTATCTTAATAGATTAAGATCTGTCATTGCTGTACTCTGGCTAATGTAACACTAAATGAATTACGTTCTGGATAATTTGATTTGTGGTCTCAGTGTTTGTGTATGGGAAGGACGACTTAGTCATGTCTTTTTACTGTGATGGATGTCCTGGCGCGGTCGGGATGCAATTACCAAAGTGGCAGCGTTGGAATCGTACCTGCGTCATTCGTTCATTTCTCCGAGAAAAGGGGGGTGGGGGAGGGTCATTTACCTGAAAAAGTAGATTACATTGGACTGTGCGGCGTAATATTCAATTTAACACTTTATTTACTGATTACCTACTGTAATGTAAAACATTACCCGCGATGCCTGTGATATATCAGTAGAAACACAGTATGGGGCGGCAGTGAATTTTGCTGTCAGTTATATCCCGATATTTATGTATTTGTACACATGTTGAAAATGTATAGATTTTTTTTTCATTAATCTAAATTTGGAATAATTTTTGTAGCTAGTTACAAAATAATAAAGAGTTATCATTACGTACATTACGTTGAATTTATATATGAATAACGTCTACCTTTGTTTTATACCTGATAATTAATACATTAACTAACAACTAATAAACATGTCACGTTATACTTCATAAGTTTGTGATTAGGAAATGCCTTAACCCGTCGTTAGTTCATATTTGAGTAAGAATAAATTTTGGTTTAAGTGTATTACTGTTATTGTAAAGTTTAATCCGAAGTATAATCACTGATCTATATAAATGACTGGATTGCGCATGACGTCACAACTGTGAAGCCACCGGGCCGCCATGTTGGTATACCCAAACATTCCATAAAATCAATGGACGCGATCAGATTTTAATGATAAAACATCACTTTACAAGTCTTCGTTTTTATATCTGAAGTTACCCTGTACATTATTACAACACAAACGTCCTAAGCATGTACATAGTTATTTACTGAAAGTTGTACATTTTAGTTTTTAATCAGTTATTATACATTCATCTTCATTACATTATCAGATCAGCAGACAGACCGCAGCATTTAGTATTAATGACAAACGTGCTCATTCTGAAATCTATATAAATAATCATACTTTGTACCGTATTTTCATGCAATAATTTGCTGGTTTTATGTTATCTAAACTTACAAGTTACCTAAACTTATTTAGAGAAATAACGCTGACCGTGTAGCTGAATTTAAAAAAAACCTTTATTTATACCCGTGTCATTAACAGAATGCAGCAGACACACTCACCTTAACGGTTTTTTATAAATCCATTTTCCTGCCCGATTAAAGCATAAACATTGAAAATAACACCAGAATTAACAGTTAATTTACGTACACATGTCCTAAAAATAATCTTGCTTCAATGATACGCTGTAAAGCGGGTGAATTTAAAACATGATTTTGAATGGAAGTCAATGACACCCTCTGCCGGTTGGGTATACCAAGATGGCGGGTCGAACTCTGCGCTGGCTTCACCTCACGCTGTTACGTTAAGCGTTCTATGCGCAATCCAGTTATTTATGTGGATCAGTGAGTATAATACAATTTTTAATTGTCAAAGCAATGTTTTTTTTTTTACTAAATTAACAGTAGGAAGTGTGATACATGGTCATTTTCAATTATATTTAACATTTATATTTAAAAATATAACAATGCATAGTAAGTGGGCGTGTACACCAAGGCGTTTACGCCGACGACCGTCGTATGTTTTCTGCGCTTTTTAAAAACGCTAGAAGCTGGCGTTTTTTTTCACGCTTCGCGCTGGACCTCTGTGTTTTTTCAGCACTCAACGCTGAGCTTCCAGGGTTGAACAACGCTCCGCTTGTCAATGTTACTTTTTTCTTGGCCGTCCAATCACAGTGGTGGACGGGCGGGACAAATACCACAACAACCAACCGCCGCAACCACAGCGACTGATAAACAGAAAGTGTCATAGCAACCAAAGCACCCAAAAAAAAAAAAAAACACGTAGCAATATCTACTAGGGGTGGGACAATATATCGATATGGCGATGTATTCTGGTGATAGAGAATCGATATACTGGCTTCAAATATTGATACATTACTTAATAAACAAGATGCTCTAAATAGATTTCCCAGCGCCATTACTTTATGGCTCCTAGGGGTGGCGCTAAACCCATAAATGATTGGAATGAGAGAAACATGAACAAATGCTGAAAGAGATTATGAAAGGATGACGGATGCGCGTAAAATAATAGATGCCTCACTCCCCGGTCACATTAGCTACAAGCGACAGAGACAGAGCGACAGGCACCATTCATTTTCAACGGAAGTGTCCTTTTGCCAGCGACAAGCGACGAGCTCGCTGCTGCGCGAGCAAGATGGGGCCAAAATAGACAAGGCGGCTATTTGTGCAAATGCTGAGCGATGCAACAAAGCGAGTACCAATCGGAGTGAAGGGGCAGCGTGAAGTAGGTCTGTGGCCGAGTCTATGAAAATAATTCAAGATGGCGGAAAATGCGTTTTTTATATATCTGATAAGTTTGGCATTTTATCTAATTTATTTTGTTACTTTTATTGAGAAATAAATACTTTTAGATCCAAAAACACTGTTCTTGTAACTTAACAATACCTCTAAAGTGACTTTTGATACCGCTTTGAGAAACTAGCCAAGGAACGCCCATCAAGCGAGTGCGTGTCGCTCGGTGTCGTTCACTTTTGTAGCTAATGTGACTGTAGGGTTAGTCACGTTTAAGTCCAAATGCTTTTATACCATTGATTGGCTGGTAAAATTAGAGATGTTTATACAAAATACATTTATATGTTGCTATTAGCATTAAATGTAAACTTGAAATGTTGCTAATATGATGTTTATTTACCTCAGGACTTCAGACTGTGTCCAAATGAGACATTTTGTTTTTATAGTTTGGCAGATATCGTTATGTAACGGCAAAGGATTAGCAAGCAATACATCGATTATCAGAGAATTGTTGCACCGTGATACTATTGTTACCGTTAGCCATGTATCGAGTCCATGTATCGTGAGGTACCCTGCTATATTAGGTACCCACCCCTAATATCTACATTGTTACGAGCATGTTCATTTATAAAACTGTAAAATACAACACAATCTCATGGCAAATTCATACATGTTTCTTGATGTGGCTTATTCGTATAAATTGGTACGACCAAATTCGTACGTTTTTGTAAAATTTGACGTTTGGTTTAGGGGTGGGGTTAGAGGTGGGGTATCGTTTTTTTCTCTCTTTTTCGAATATTCGTACGTTTCGTTTCATACAAATTCATACGAAATGTAAAATACGGTTTCCCATGAGATCAGGTGGGTAAAATAAATGTGTCGTTTATTTCCTGTATAGCCGAGGCGAATGAAGAGATTGTCAAGGTGACGTTTGGAGAGTTAAGGCGTGATGTCGCTCTCTTTGCTGCAGCCATGAGGAAGATGGGCATCAAAACTGGAGACAGGGTTGTAGGTGAGCATCCTCGTTCTTAGCTTTTCTCTATCTTCTTATCATTTCCTTGTACATATTATCTACACTGACATCTCTCACACTTGCCTGGTGTGCGACAAGTGATATTTCCTTGCAATAAACACACAAGGCATTTAGTCATTTGGTTCTAATTTTGATACATCACGCTGGTTAGCTCTGCCTACAGCGAAATGGCATGTGGTTCAAAATTTTACTCCACATAAATAAATACTGATTTTGTCACAATTTGTACAACATTTTGCTTTTAGTTTAGACCAAAAAGATACATTGAGAATGTGTCAACATTTTTCTCAGAGTTTCATCTATTTATAGTCTCTATTAAAATCATTATTTTGTGATTTACTGTTTCCTACATAAAATCATCTTACATAATGTAAAGAACATTCTGTGAAAATATAACCTTGAAATCTTTGACATGACCTTACTCAGTCAATATTAATGTTTGAAACCAATAAGAAATCAAACTTTGATGCTCCTAATCTCATAAGTAAGACAGAGTAACATATGTATAACATCATGGACATCACTGCCATATTTATTTATACCATTGTATTTGCACAGCACACACAGAACAAAAAAATGTGTTTTAAAAACACATGGTGCTTAGACTTCTATGGCACATTTCTCATATACAGATTTTTGTATTTGGTTTCGTAACACTGCTTCAAGCTTGACCACTCTAACCTGTTTAACTCGCTTATTTCTATCCTTCTTCATTCGTCAACCTGTTTGTCTTCATGAATGTCTTGCCTCTTTTTCTTCTTTGGTTTTGAGTTTGAGCCAGGGTCAGTCGAGCTGTTATATGGAGAGACAGAGAGGAGGTCACACTGTGACAGGAGTAATCGGTCTTTTCAAGCTGCTGTCCGTGAAAGGATTCAAGTATCGAGTGTACCTCTGCAGTCCTTTGAATTTTATGTATGATGTAGTAGACATTGAATCATTTTAATTTGACTCCACCCTTCATCGTGACAGCTTGTGTGAGTTATGTTGTCTCTAGGCTGGTGACGTAATGGAGAAGGAAGTGTGTGTGTTGGCCTGGGTGACGTCATTAACTGCAGTGCTGATCATCTCTGACTGTCTTCAGTAATGTGTATGAATGTGAGGAGATCAAATTAGTGCCACAATCACAATTATATGAGTCCCTGTGGAGTAATAGAAAGAAATAAGGTCAATGGCATATACTTGGTGTACAGATTGATATCTACATGGTAGAGAGAGAGAGAGAGAGAGAGAGAGATATGGAGAGAGGCACATAATCACATTATTGTACTTTTATGAATATCTTCATAGTTCAAAAGTCAAGTTACGGTGACAGTAGATGTGTGTCTGTTTCTAACAAGCTACACACTTTTAAAGGCGGGGTGCATGATCTTTGAAAGCCAGTGTTGACATTTGAAATCACCTAAACAGCACTCCCCTACCCAATAGAATCTGGACCTTCTTTTGATGGACCCGCCCCACACATACACAACACAGGCAACGATGTCGGTTAGTAGACACACCCCTTACTGCTGACTGGCTACAGGTGTGTTTTGGTACTTGGCCCGACTCCCTTTTCCAAAGTGTTTTTCAAAAATCATGCACCTCGCCTTTAAAAATCAAGGTGGTTCACGATGCCATAGAAGAACCATTTTTGGCTGAATGGTTCCATAAAGAGCCTTTAACATTTCCCAAAGATTTTGTATAGTGAAAAAAGTTTTTTTTTTTTAGATTTTAAAGTGTATAAAAGAAACAGTTTTTCTAAGAATCTTTGACTAAATGGTTCTTTGAGGAACCAAAAAATGGTTCTATGGTATCGGCGTGAATAACTTTTTTAACTCTTTTCCCGCCAGCGTTTTAAAATAAAGTTGCCAGTCAGCGCCAGCATTTTTCATGATTTTCACAAAAGTTGAATGCCTTCCAGAAAATGTTCTTCTTTAAATATATAAACAAAATATATATCAAATGAAAGAACTGACCCTCTACTTAAAAAAAAAACGTTTCATCCTACCTTCATTAGTTGTCTTTTTATCACCTCTCAAATATGGGGAGGTTTCTTCAAAAACACACAATTTTGAGCAAAAAGCTGAGATAATTCCATTTTTGTGAAGGTTGTATAAGTTGCGGAGGTGCGCCACCTGGTGGATAATAGCAGTATTGCGGAAAGCCGGAAATTCTCGTCTTTGGCAAGGAAGCGTTTTCTCTTAATTGACGAGTTATCTCATCAGTGGCTAGGAAAAAGTTAAGCACCTTTATTTTTAAAGGGGAAATATCTTGAAAATCTGTTTGAAAAGTGCTATAATTATGGCGCTTTTCCATTGCATAGTACACCACGGTTTGGTTTGGGTCAAGTCGGGTCAGCTTACTTTTGGTGGCTTTTCCACTGGATGCAGTACGTAGTACCCAATACTTTTTTTAGTATCACCTCGGTAGGGTTTCCAAGTGACGCGAGCTTATACCAAAACGTGATGCGAAAACATTGTAGATCACTGATCAGGGTTTCCCGCAGAAAATTTGTTCGTTAAGGTTGTAGGGTTGGGTGGGGCCGAGGGCGTGGCAATCAAAGGGGCGGGGTATGCGTCATGATGAAAATTAAAATATTTTTATTTAAAACACTCAAATAAAACTTCATTTTGAAGAAACTATGACCAAAAATGAACACATACTAGATTATTAATGAATTAAATGTTTTTACCTCTAACGGGAATAGCTGCGTTGTGAAGTGAAACTAAAGGGTTAATAAACACAAACTAAAGCAGATGTTGTAGAACGTCTGGCGAACGATGATAGAAATAGTAAAAATGTTATCTTAAAGGAGTGTAACTACTGTAGCATGTAAATAATGCACATAAATAAAGTGAGCAAGAGCCCTCAACAATTATATCGAATCAACAGGCACGTGAAACCTAGCTAGCAGTTTGCTCAAACAACAAAATCACTAACTAACTTGCATTTAAATTGCAAGAACTATAGACTAATACAATAACAGGCTTAAATAAACCCAAAACATAAGTCCACTTACAGTTCTCACAGACACGCGTTTTATCAACTGGCTATCCTCCAGACATGACGCACCACGAATCTCATTTCGGCCTTGTGATGCGCGTGCACGCTCGCGGTGTGAAGCGTGTCCGCGCTATTCTCCGAGATGTTTTATCAACTGGCTAGTTATCCTCCAGACAGTGACGGTCTGGACCACGTCTTTCTCATTTCGGCCGTGTGGCGTGCATCCCAGCTCGCGGTATGATTTGCGTACGCGCTATTCTCTGAGATGCACTTGACGGCCTTTTGTGCAACGTTTTTTTTTTTTTTTTTTGGGCGACCTAGTTAAGGCGGTAGGGTTTCCAAGCTTAGGCGGGCCACCTTAACTGAAATGTGCTGCGGGAAACCCTGCTGATTGGTCTGAGAGAATCGTCACTACCAGGTCATGGCTATAAAAAATGAGCTTTACCTTCATGCTAGCTTGTGCTGTCTCAATCAAACATGCTGTCATCTGTGCTCTGCTATAAGTTCCCAAACTCCCTTTTGGTGATGGAAAACATCCACAGCTTGGGAATCAGGGACACCATAACAGGAAGAGAGAGCATTTTCTTAAATTTCATTTTATCCATGACTTTTCTATATTCTGAATGTTTTATGTATCTTTTTGCCTCATGCTTTGTGAAGCACAGTGATCAACGTCTGTTGTGTTTATTTGTGCTATATAAATAAAGGAAGAAGGAGAGAGAGAGCGAGAGAGATTAAACTTTCACTCACTACGATCCATCACACCACTAATGGTTACAAAACAACATTTTATGTATTGCTGTATTTTGTATTTTTTGTATTGCCGTATCAATATTTTGAACACAGCACTGCTGCCAGACAATATTCGAAAGTTTAGTACTTGGAATTAGGGCTTTGCATTAGCATATATTTAGTTTTTTTTTTTTCTGATTCTGGGTAAACTTAAGTGTGTGTGTTTACTTTGCTCTATAATAACATATGTGTGGCGCTCTGACGGGTTTCTCGGCTGAATACCTGCACTGCTGTGCTTTGTCCTTATGTCTACGTGGACGCGAGCACGACTCTGTGTCCACAGGGGTGTGTCTGTTTCGTATAAGTATGTATTTTACAAAGGTTAAACGTGGTACGTTTGCATTGGCAGGGGTTTATTGATTTTGTTAAGGTGGTGGTTATGTGTCTATATCCGTGTGTATGAAATGTGTTTCTTTGTAGGGTGGCCTTAGCTGTCCACTTGATTTAGTGTGTGTGCGTGCACGTGTGTGTATATGGCCACTTCACAGATGAAGCCCAGGGTTTATTGCCGCAGTGTCATTTAGCTAATGGACACTATTTCAATTCTCTGTCTCTCTTCCTATCTCTCTTTTTCTCTATTCTGTTCCATACAGTTCAATATCATTTCCATTTACACCATAAATATTTTGGGCATGTACTTTCTTACCAAAGTGACTTATGGGTATGTATTGTGAGGTAATGATATGCGAGCAGGAAATTGAGATATAAGTCAAAGTGAACCAAGCGTCAAAGCGAATACAAAGCAGATGGTCGCAGATCCATTTTAATGTTTTGTTGTCAAATTTAGTTTGTGCATCATAGTTCCATAAAATGGTAGGGTTCAGACTGTGCTTAAGATTCAAATATTTAGTATTACCATGTTTATTTGTAATCTAGTGTATGAGTAACTTCACAAGGATTGTCATGTTTTTCTGTTTTGTAGGTTTGTGTGGTTCCAGTGTACTCTGTTTATATTTCAGTTTGTAAAATAATGAAACTGAGGAGGTTTGATTCAGGTGATTCATTTGAATCTGTAGAAGATTGTTCATTTTTCCATTTGTGTAATACAGTATATTCAGTGACCCTCTCTTGTGGCAATAAAAGCTAGTTTGTGAAATCACTTAATATATCACATGCTAAGTGCCCATTTAAATAACTTTATTACACATCTTAACAGATTCATATTTTCATGTTCTCTTCTCAAATGATCTATTGCTTTGGTTAATGTCATTTTTCTATCTCTCTCTCTCTCTCTCTGTGTGTCTCTCTCTCTTTCAGGATATCTCCCCAATGGGATTCATGCCGTGGAGGCAATGCTCGCTGCAGCCAGTATAGGTGCCATCTGGAGTTCAACCTCTCCAGATTTTGGTGTGAATGTAAGAGCTTTGCATGCATAATGGTTGCTATTCTACCCAGTCAAAATTCTGTACCTAGTCACTTAAGTTTTTGATTATTTTTCGTGATACTGTCACGAATTTCCGTGGTTTTTCGTGATTGTATCACAAATTTCTGTTTGTGTGACATTGTCACGTATTGGTTACTCAACTGCTTTTTCCTATTTTCAAACCATTTTCGCTTCAGTTTAGGATTAGATTTGTTGTTTGCATTAGAATGTCACTTGAAGTATTGGTTTATACTATTTTTTCTGATTTATTATTTTATTTTTTACATTTTAAAACATTGTCGCCTGGCGTTAGGGTTAGAGTTGGGTTTGGGTACAGATGTCATTTTATGTCAATCTAACCCTATACCGAAGCGAAAATGTTAAGAAATTAGGACAAAACAGTTGAGTAACCAATACGTGACAATGACACATAAACAGAAATTCGTGATACGATCACGAAAAAACGCGGAAATTCGTGACAGTATTACGAAAAAAAATTACGTTACTATAGGTACTGGGCTGTGCTATTATGTCAGGTCACAACATTGTAGCATAGTATATGAAGAGTTTCGTTGCAAAACGAGATAACCACCTTTTTTTTAATTGTTCAGAAATCTCGTTTTTTGGTTGTGCATTCCAATTAATTTCAATTTAACTGCAGTTGGTTTGTTTTGATTTAAACCTTCATAACTTAAAAAATACAGCGAAGTAGCACCATAAAACAAAATAATAACATGATAACATAATAATAAACATGTTTTGACAAAAATGTAAAAAAATGGATTTATCTCGTTTTGCAACGAAACTCTTCATATACAGTATGTGGGTGATTATATAATTGCAGGTACATTGTTGTCCAATATTATTCTTTTTCTCCTTTAAAAAAATGCTTTATGTGACCCTGGACCATAAAACCATAGGTAGCATGGGTATATTTGTAGCATTAGCCAAAAATACATTGTATGGGTCAAAATTATCGATTATTTAAGCCAATAAACATTAGGATATTAAGTAATATAAGATCATGTTCCCTGAAGATATTTTGAAAATGTTCCTACCGTAAATATAGAAAAAAATTATTTGGGTCAGTGACAAAAACAGTTTGGCAAGATGAGAAATATTTAAAAATCTTTTTAAAAACGTGTTAATTGTATGCAATAAAAATGACATTTGCACAATTTTTATGAAAGTTAAGACTGAATGGACCTGAAAATACTTCCAATTGTGCCAAAGAATGAGAAATATAAAATATTTTATACCTTGATGGAATGTAAGCGTAATCATCCAAAAAATAAAAAATCATTTTAAAAATAGCATTTTATTAGTTATTTCTAAATGTAAATTTTTAAGCGTTTTTGTAATATTTGTCCTGACATATGCTGAAAACAGCTCTGTTTTCTAAATAATCTTTGACATATTATGTAAAAATGTATGTAAAAAATCATATTACAGTAAACTAGATGATTATATTTTATTCCACATTTTTTATAAATATATTTATATTTTCATAAAAAAAATAATACTAGTTACACCAATTGACACAGACCGGTTACAACACATTTTTGCAATTATCCCTCAAATATTCTTTCAAATTGAAATAAAACCAGAAATTTTAGACTTGGTCCTCAAAAAAGAGAATGTATGCAAGTAATCTGCAAATTTATTTTGAAATTTTAACCCTTTTACATTTAATTGAACCATACGGACGCAAAATAATTAAGGTCACGTCATTGACCATTTGTCATTAGTAATACATGTTTCTAAAGACTTCATTTGGACAACTTTAAAGGCGATCATTTTTTGCACCATCAGATTACAGATTTTCAAATAGTATCTCGGCCAAATATTGTCTTATCCTAACAAACCATAAATCAATTGAAAGCTTATTTATTAAACTTTCAGACAATGCATAAATCTCGATTTCAGAAAATTGACCCTTATGACTGGTTTTGTGGTCCATGGTCACATATTTTAATTATTTCAATAATTTGGTACTTATTGCCATGGATCACAAGATGTTACAGGCCATATCCCAGCCAAATTTGCTCATTGGCCTATTAATCATTCCCATATATAATTGGCAAAATTACTCTGTCTCCTCTCCACTTATAAGCTGGCGTGTGGTGGGCGTTCTCTGGACGCACAAATAGGGGCATTTTTTACATGCTATTTATATTACATAGTAATATAATATATAGTTATATTACATCTTGTAAAAATTGTCATAATATTGGCCCTTTAAATGCAAATGTACAAGCTTTTTGTGTGTTAAGCTTAGTTTTTATCGGCATAGGTTAGGTCAAGCCAGTTTTTTGCGGATGAAGGTGTGTCGTATATCCATGCTCTGTAAAGTAGGTCATCTGACCATCAATTTTCAGTTCAAATGTGTGTGACCTGTAAGCTATGTTAGACACTCACACGCATTGCTAGATGGTCAACAGTGCCAGGTATATTTCATTGCTGAAATATTAGCCTAATAATTCCCATTCTCTGTCCACCTGTTAACAGTAAATTTAAAGTCAAACATGGCCGTTTTCTAATGAAAAACCTAACCATAGCGCTCATATTTCGTCTCATTTCACATTTATCCCCTGAGCTAAATCTGAGCTAAATACTTTCCATGTGAAGACATTTGGTGTCCACATTACAGGCCCCATCCATACATACATCTCTCTTTCTCTTGCATGCACACATACATACAGTTTTTTGAAGAGATTCAAGTGAATCTATACACCCCTCAGGCCAGTGCTTATGCAGATGAAGCCATTTAACTTTCCATGTACACCGCTGCCCCCTGTGGTTAAAACAAAGAACTACAACTACAATAGTAGTTTAGTATGCTCAATATATAATATGTATTTTCTGTGTCTGTACTCAGGTGTGTCCTGTGTTTTTGTTTCAGGGTGTTTTAGACAGGATCTCTCAGATCCAGCCCAAGCTGATCTTCTCAGTAGCAGCTGTTGTGTATAACGGCAAGCAGCACGACCACATGGAGAAACTTCAGAATGTAGTTAAAGGTACTTTGCACATTCTCAGCTCACCCACGACTAGTTCTCATCATCTTGTCATCTTGTTGGTACGTCTGCATGTCTTGGTGTCGCTTTCATTATAGTTTTTCATGATCTCTCTCAGGTCTCCCTGACCTGAAGAAGGTTGTGGTCATTCCATACGTTCGATCTCGAGAAGAGACGGACCTTTCCAAGATTCCAAACAGGTCTGTGCATCTCACTTTGCTGATGCATACGTTAATAAAACATGATTTTTTTTCTTTAGATTCTCGTATCAGTATTTTTTTGTATCAGTATGTGCGTTGCTGTCATTTCCTTTAAATGAAGAAACAGATATGCATATTGTATTGTGAGATAGTTATTGGTACAGCCTAATGTGTGTTTTTGATCTATAAGTCATGTAGGATAAAAGCATTTGCAAAGTAAATACATTCAAATTATCATTAAAGGTAAAATATGCTTTTTTTGTAAATCAAATTACAAATCACAATTGTCAAAATGAAACACTCCATCTGTCTGCCATTGGTGGGCCACCAGATTATGTCCCACTCCAAACTCAGTTAAACAGTTGGTTTAACTTCTCCATACCCTTTGCTGGAATCAGCCTATGAAAGACTTACTTGTTGTATTTCTCATCAACTCTCTCTGTCTCTCTGCTGTTTCAGTGTTTTCCTGGAGGACTTCTTGGCGACTGGTAAGGAGGGCGATCAGGACCCTCAGCTGGAGTTTGAGCAGTTGCCCTTCTCTCATCCTCTCTTCATCATGTACTCCTCTGGCACCACAGGAGCCCCTAAATGCATGGTGCACTCTGCTGGGGTAAGAGAAAAAGAGAGAGAGATACTTTGTGTTTGTGTTTTTGTGTGTATGTGTATCTAATGCCGATCCTGTGCTTCAAACTGGAATTGTGTAACTCCTACTTTGTATATGTATCTACTTTTCTTTAAATGGACACTATACTTTTTTTGAAGGTATGCTCATTTCCAGCTCCCCTGGAGTAAACATTTGATTTTTATCGTTTTGGAATCCATTTAGCCAATCTCCGGGTCTGGCAGTACCACTTTTATCATAGCTTAGCACAATCCATTGAATCTGATTAGACCATTAGCATTAGCGCTCAAAAATGAATGGGCACTGCGTAATATCATTGTTTTACCAATATTACGCAGTGCCCGAAAATAGGAAAGTTACCTGCTTTTGAAAGTTACCAAGGGGACTATTTTCGGGCGCTGTGTAATATCATTGCGCCTCTTGCAGCCATGTTAAGGCAGCAAAGTCCTTGATTATTACGCCAGAATGAGAGTATAGTTCCTAGCCATATCTGCCTAGAAAATCACAACTTTTAATTTTCCGTCAGTCTTAGTACACGATGTAGCTACAGAGGCGACAAGTTTTAAATAGGAAAAATATTGAAACTCTTTGGTTATTTTTAGCGTGATGCTAATGGTCTAATCAGATTCAATAGATTGTGCTAAGCTATGCTAAAAGTACTACCGCCAGACCCGCAGATCAGCTGAATGGATTCCAAAACAGTAAAAATCAAATGTTTAACTTTAGGGCAGCTGGAAAAAAAGCATATTTTCAAAAACAGTGATGTGTCCCTTTAAAGGTGCCTTAGGGGCTGATCACACCAAAAACGTTTATGGCAGTTGCAGGCGCCTTTTTTGAATGATATTCTATGGGCAGGGAGCGTTTGCGCGCTGTTTATGTGCGCCAAGCGACTTGCGGTTTTTGCCGCCAGCCCCAGCACGCGCTTTGGAAGGAGTGCTGAGAGCGGAAAAGCGCCCAACATCATTTGCGTCTTTCCATTGTCCAATCCAATGAGGGGAGAGGCGGGCCTTACGTTGTGGTGAGGGAAGTTTACAGTTGCTTTGAAGAACGGGACTCCACTCACTCACTCTCTCCTGCCTGTTTGTGCACCTCTCACCTTTAAACAAGGTCAGAGCAAGTGTCCTCTTTTTAAAGTGTCTGCTAATATGACAGTTAACTCTTTCACCGCCAGCGTTTTTTTAAAAAGTTGCCAGCCAGCGCCAGCGTTTTTCATGATTTTCACAAAAGTTGAATACCTTCCAGAAAATGTTCTTCTTCAAATATATAAACATACAATATACCAAATGAAAGAACAGACCCTCTGCTTTCAAACAAAAAAAACGTTTCATCCTACCTTGAGTAGTTCTTTTGTAATCAGCTTTTGAATATGGGTAGGTTTCTGCAAAAAACACCATATTTTGAGCAAAAAGCAGAGATAATTCACTTTTTGTGACGGACTTTTCATAGAGATCCCATTCAGAGCGTTCTTTAATACAGACACGGACATGCAGCAGCTTGCCATAGGGCAATAATTCCGGTTTTAAAAAGTTGCGGAGTTAGCCACCTAGTGGATAATAGCGGTATTGCGGAAAGACGGAAATACTCGTCATTGGCGGGGAAGCGTTTTCTCTTGATTGACGAGATATCTCGTCAATGGTGGGAAAGAGTTAACAGCAAAAGAGCGCTCATGCTTCAAGATTTGATTGACAAGATAGCTGACTTGGTGGTTGCTTAGCAATATAAAAAGCCGCGTCGCACTGCTTTTTAAAAAAAGGCAGTGCATCGCGCCTTGCGTTTCCAAGCGTTTAAAGCGCGTTTGGTGTGATTAGCCCCTTAGAATGAAAAACTGTATTTATCTAGGCATAGATGAATAATAAGAGTTGTGTAATGTAATGACGACATATATCGTTCTTCATATGTAAACCTTGTGTATGCAAAAGATTGTTGGAAAACGGGCCAATCTCAGCATTACACAGACTGTGACGTTACACTCGTGATGTACGCCCCAACATTAAATTACACATTAAATTAAGTGCAATGTTGTTACAGTGCTAAAACCAAGTTGTGCCTGCTGAGTTGGCAGTTACTGCCAAGTTAATGCTTTATGCTAGTGTTTAGGCTGAAGTTTTACTATTGATGTTACAGTTACCTTTTGCAGGTCCATACTGAACAAACACAAACTTACCACTCAGAAACGTCAATTTCCAATCTCCGAATAATTGATTGTTCCTCAAACAGGCTCAATCATAAGTTCTGTTTATACAATCACAGCAGAGCAGTATTATTCATGAGCCTTTCAAAAAAAGTACACATATAGACCATTTTATTCTTAGGGCAAATCCTAAGGTTGTAAATGGACATTTTTGTACTAAATAAAGCCACATACCTCCTATGTAGATATCAGAAAACAATGTAACAGTGGCGGCTGGCGACTACTCATCCGAGGGGCGCAAATTCAAAATATGTGTTCGGAGTGTCTTGTGTGTTGCTCGTGTTTTCAAAGTATGTGTTTGTTGCGTCATGTGAATGATGTGCATCACGTATTTTGTCAAAATATGACTCCTGCACACGCGTCAAAATCGTTTATGATAAACGAGACGCTCACGTTCACAAAATACATGCAAGACTCTCCCTTAACAGTAAACTCTGATTACGCATGAGATTATGCGAGTATCTGGGAAACGCGAGCATCTCTTTTATCATAAACTCTTTAGACACATATTTTGAAATTACGAACCACACACATGATGGGCTACATGCATGTTGTGACGAACTTCGCATCGTGCGCCCTCGCAAAAAGAAGTCACCGGCCGCCACTGGAATGTAAGGTATTGTATCAATGCATTCTTTGGCATCTTTAATGTCAGTGAGTTTATTTCCATTCATTATGTAGAATCCTTTGAACATTTCTATAGGAAGTACATTTTAAACATCTTTTCGAGTCTTCCTTTATTTAATTACACTTTATTCTCGCCATGAATATAGCATTAGAAGCTGGAATGGCATTTTAAAAGAAAAAAACAAAAAAATACTTTGAACCTTTTCAAGAACAAAGAAAATCATTTATTCTTAAAGCATGTTGGTCATTACATGCAGCAACATTGGCCACCAGGTGGCAGCAATCGTCAATTTTTGGGTTTGAAACCTCTTGTTTCAAACCCATCCTGTTCTCAGTGCATTGCCTCTTTAATCCCTTTATGGTAAAAAACATTACAGACACAACAGTCCGTGTTTATATCCATTTTTATTGCACATTCCCAACTTATTACATTTTTAATAATTTCAGGCATCTGTGTATGATTTGGTTAAACACTGCAGGACAGTGGCCCTCCACGAGTACGATTACACGCCCTGTCTTATGTGTTTGGTCTGTGTGCGTGTCTATGTGTGGTGTTTGTCATATTTCACAGCTTTTCCCTCCAGCTTTTGTCTGATGCCTCACTTGTGTGGTAGATAATTAGACTGCTGTGTGTATGAAAACACACAATCACACATATGCAGCCACAACCTTGTCTCTCTCTATGTCTCCCGGTCTCTCTCTTTCTCTGGCTCTGTGTGCTCTTATGACAACAGTAATCGTGTTTGGTTATGGCAGTTAATTAATGAACATGTTCATTATTAATGCTTGCGCTAGGATACGTGTTAGCCACGCATTGTAGCGCTGTCGGGGTACGTGTTCGAAAAAAGGAATGTGCTCCTGAATAGCTCAGTGGTAGAGCATTGTGTTAGCAGCAACTGATTAAAAAGAAATGTATAATGTGTAATGCACTGTAAGTCGCTTTGGATAAATGCATTTGCCAAATGAATAAATGTAAATCTGTTAATAAGTTTCCTGTCTGACAAAATGCCTTTTTTAATGTACAACACAGGAGAAAAATGAGAAAATACAATTGTCATTAAATGTACTTGAAGTTTTGTCATTTCTTATATTGATTTTAAAGGCACCTCATAATACATTTTTCATAGAAAAATGAAATACTAGGCCTTTAAATGACCTTTTTAATTCATTCTTTAGGGTACTCTCATCCAACATCTTAAAGAACACATTCTGCATGGCAACATGACCTACAATGATGTCATCATATATTACACTACGGTATGTATCTGAGATGCATAAATGACAGCACGTTTTCTGTTTATCAAATCATGCTGAACGGGACAGAAATGTTTCTTGTGTGCAGACGGGCTGGATGATGTGGAATTGGCTGATGTCTTCTTTAGCCGTTGGGGCGTCTGTGGTTCTGTACGACGGTTCTCCTCTCGTTCCCACCGCGAATGTTCTCTGGGACCTGGTAGACCGCATCGGGTAAGTTTGTGCATACGTGAGCACTCTATCTACTTGTTTAAGGATTACTCCCGATATTTACTCACCCCCGTGTCATTCAAGATGTTTATGCCTTTTTTGTTTCATTGAAAAGAAATTAGGGAAGCATTCCAGGATTTTTCTCCATATAGTGGACTTTAGTGGACCTCAATAGTTTACAGTTTCAATGCAGCTTCAAAGGGCTCTAAACGATCCCAACTGAGGCATAAGGGTCTTATCTAGTGAAATTATCGTCATTTTTGTCCAAAAAAATTTACTTTTAAACCACAACTCCTCGTCTTGCAGTAGCCGTGTGACGTGCCATCATGACCTTACATATTACGTAATTACGTCGAAAAGTCACGCGTTACACATGGACCCATTTTTTTTTTTACTAATTATTAAAGAAGTAGTCAATTTTCTTTAAAAAAAATCCAGATAATCTACTCACCACCATGTCATCCAAAACGTTGACATCCCTCCTCGCTCACTCGAGAAGAAATTATGTCCCTTAAGGAAAACATTCCAGACCTTTCTCATTTTAATGGACTTTAATGGACCCCAACACTTAACAGTTTTAATGCAGTTTAAAATTGCAGTTTCAAAGGACTCTAAATGACCTCAAACGAGGCTTAAGGGTCTTATCTAGCGAAACGATTGTCATTTTTGGCAAGAAAAATAAAAAATATGCACTTTTAAACCAATCTTATCTTCTTACTCTGGATGTGTGACGTGCCAGCACGACCTCGCGTTATTGCGTAATGACGTTGAAAGGTCACGTGCTACATATATGAAACGGACATTTGCAGACCATTCTAAACAATAAACTGACTCAAAGACAATAAACAGTATCATTTCACATACAACAACATCGGAACGGTCCTCTTTCTCCATACTTGTAAACACTGGAGCAGTAATTTCGCATACTTCATGCGTGACCCTTCGACGTGATTACGTCATATATAAGGTCTCGCTGCCACATCACAAGGCTACTGCAAGACAAGAAATTGTGGTTAAAAAGTATTTTTTATTTTTATGAAAATGACGATGGGTTCGCTATATAAGTCCATTATGCCACAGTTCGGATCATTTAGGATGTCACTTTGAAGCTGCATTGAACTGTAATCTGTTGAGGTCCACTAAAGTCCACTATATGGAGAAAAATCTTGGAATGTTTTCCTCAAAAAACTTAATTTCTTCTTGATTGAACAAATTAAGACATAAACATCTTGGATGACATGGGGGTAAGTAAATTAGAAATTTTTACGTAAGTGACATTTTTCTTTAAGTCTGACGTCATGCACCACTTCATTCACGCTATTATGCACTCGTATCATAATGCAAAACTACCAAAAACACGTCATCCTAATTTTTATATCTATAACAAAATTCGAGGTGACCAGACATGGACTTATGGACCATTTTTTTTTTTACGAATTATTAAAGAAGTAGTCAATTTTCTTAAAAAAATCCAGATAATTTACTCACCACCATGTCATCCAAAATGTTGACGTCTTTCTTTGTTCAGTCGAGAAGAAATTATGTTTTTTTTGAGGAAAACATTCCAGAATTTTTCTTATTTTAATGGACTTTAATGGACCCCAACACTTAACAGTTTTAATGCAGTTTAAAATTGCGGTTTCAAAGGACTCTAAACGACCTCAAACGAGGCATACTGGTCTTATCTAGCGAAACGATTGTCATTTTTGGCAAGAAAAATAAAAAATCTGCACTTTTAAACCAATCTTATCTTCTTCCTCCGGCTGGGTGACGCGCCAGCACGACCTCGCGTAATTGCGTAATGACGTTGAAAGGTCACGTGCTACATTTATGAAACTACATATTTGCAGACCATTCTAAACAATAAATTGACACAAAGACATTAATTAGTATCATTCGACATACAACAATGTTGGAACGGTCCTCTTTCTCCATACTTGTAAACACTGGGGCGTAGTTTCACATACATCATCCGTGACCCCTTGACGTGATGACGTATTACGTGAGGTCGTGCTAGCGCGTCACAGGACCCGGAGGAAGACGAGTAAATGTGGTTTAAAAGTGCATTTTATATTTTTCTTGCCAAGGTTGACGTTCGTTTCGCTAGATGGAACCCTTGTGCCTCTTTTGGGATCGTTTAGAGTCCTTTGAGGCTGCCATTTTTAAAACTGCATTGGAGCTGTTAAGTGTTGGGGTCCATTAAAATGAGTATTTTCCTCAAAAAACGTAATTTCTTCTCGACTGAACAAAGTAAGACATAAACATTTGGGATGACATGGTGGTGAATAAATAATCTGGATTTTTTTTAAGAAAACGGACAAATCCTTTAATATATTGCTGTCTGTGAGTCTTGAGACTGCAGCACACACCTACTTTTTACATTTTGTGCAAAAATGTGTAACATGAATAAGTAGTGCTCATAAACTGCTGCTGTTTATATAGTATCCTCTCTATCTATTGAAATGAGTGAAGGCTTGGACCCGGAAACAGTATTATTTATGTCAAAACTTAACAAGCGGATAATAGAGGTGTCAGAGTCAGAAGGTTCAGGTCTGTCTTTTTCTCATTCTGCACTGTGATTGGTTGAGGTGTGGCAATGCTTATCACCAACATCTGCTCGGCTCTTTGTGTAAACCTGTTTTAAAGTCGCCAGTTTAATTGGCTAATGTGTCACTGCGTTCTTTAGTTTACTTATTATTGATCAGAAGTGAACGAAGTGCAACATACACTGGAGATTATACAGATTTCTGAATGGCACTCATTGTGCTGGTGTATGTGCGTTTGCTCATTTCGTGCTCCCTTGGCTGCTGGTGAAAGTCTCTATTCTTATTCTCATTGTCTCGCCTCTTCCCAAGAGGAAGCAAATAGAGACGTTTTTATAGCAGCTTTGGGAGAGCCGAAACGCACACACATTTCTATTACTTGCCAGATGTGTGTTGCATGGATAGCTTCGGGAACATATGTCTCTTTATATATTTTGATATAACTTTGGTTTGAGCTTTGAGAGTTCTTATACAGACAGAATCTGTGTTTTTTTATTTTGCTAACTGTCTGACTTTCTTTCATTTTAAGTGTAGCTTTGAGTTACAAACTTTTTGGGAACACCAATTAAATTATTCCTCTGGGCCGTATGAATGTATTTAGAACTTGTTCAGGTAATGAAATGAAAATGCTTAATTTAGTCCTTAAAGGATTAGTTAACCCCCCCCCCAAAAATTTTTTTTCCCCACCCTTATGTCATTCAAATCCCTAATGGCTTTTTTTGTTTTTTTGGAACCAAAACTTATTTTATTCAAAAGTTCTTTTCTGTTTACAATGGAAGTGGATTATTATAGGACACAAGGGCAGCGTCATTAAATAAATCAAGACTTCATCAAATAATTATATTTCAGTTCTGCTCATATGCCTTCTGGACAGACACTTGAAATATACAGCACGTGTCGCAAGGGTTGTAACATGTTTACATCTTTTTAACAGGTTACTGTACCTTTAAGCTGCATGTGTTATTATTGACAAACCTTTGCAAGCTGGAATAATCAGTCATCCATCAATCTTCATGTTGTGATCAAGCATGTCTTCAAGAAAAATCCTGTTTTTGTGTCCCATGTAAACATCAATTGCATCTATTTTTAAGTTGTATTGGCACTGGCTTGAGGCAAAGGCTGCTAGTTGATGATTCGAGTTGAACATTTGTAGCCCAAATTTAGGGAAACAGAGCTGTCAGACTATAACTTAAAAGGATAGTTTAGCCAAAAATAAAATGTACCACATGATTTACTCACTCTTAAGCCCCTTATGATATATATGATTTTTTTTACACAAACACAGAGTTATATTAGAATTAAGATTAATGGGCGGTATTATCCCCTTCTGACATCAAAAGAGGAGCCAAATTTTAATTACCTATTTTTTCACATGCTTGCAGTTCCGCAGTCGGTGGAAATCCGGGGTTATCTTGTGCCACTCCCCTACAGATTAATTTTGAATGTTGTTTGTAAAAGATCAATATTCATACGGCGAATGTGATGAGCATTAGGGAAATGGCTTAATTTACACACAAAGGGCTGTTGTAAGACTCTGTCATCCTTGACAATTAGGTCTTTGTCTCATATTGTTGCTCCTGGCCGAAGCTGTTTTGGGAAAGAAAATGGCACTTGTTATTTTCTTCCTAAGATGTGAGGGATGGAACAAAGAATATGTTTAACAAAGAATGGATTGTATTGGAGTTTTAAACTACAGATGCGATACTTTCCCACAAGTTTCAATACTGTCAGATATTATATTAGATATTATAATCTTATTCTCTTCATACAGTCTTTTTTTGCCAAAACATTTGACGTCAAGTTAAGTTTTAGGTACAAACCCTTCACTGTAAAAAAAATAAGTAGGTTCAACAGCTTTAAGTAAGTTACCCTTTTGCCTTAATATTTTGAGTTAATTGAACTAAAAAAAAGTTCAATTAAAAGTTGTAAAACGGTGGTTCTCAAACTGGGGGCTGTGAGATAGTGGCTGGGGTGCTCCAGTTTTATGACATTTCATAAAATACATTCATTTATCATAAATTCTGTATAATTAAACTTCAGAAAATGAAGGCTACTAATCAACAGCAATACATTGTATAATTTAACATGTTTTGTTAAATAAAAGTTTTCGAATGTTTTTATTTTCATAAAAAAAAATTGGGTAACGGGGGCGCCAAGGGATGCGCCCTACACAAGGGGGGCCGCACGCCGAAAAAGTTTGAGAACCACTGGTGTAAAATATGTCTTCAACTAAAATTTTTAAGTTGAATTAACTCAAAATTTTACGGTAACCAGTTAACTTACTGAATTTACTTAATTTTTTACAGTGTATAGATTAAACCTTGGTAGTACATTAAGGGGCGGTTTCACAGACAGGATTAGATTAGTCCTAGACTAAAATAAATGTAAGAGCTGCCCAAACTAAAAACAACCTGCACTGACATATTTTAAAATACATCGGTGCCCTTTGTTTGGCCTCAAACTGCACAAAAGTAATGTTTTAAGTAAGGCATGTATGTTAAAACTAGTTATATTTCCTAATCTAACTAAATCCTAGTCCTGGTTTAAGCTAATCTCTGTCTGGGAAACCGCCCCTAAAGGTTTAAAAGTGATATCTTAAAGGGTTAGGTCATCCAAAAATGAAAATTCTGTCATCATTTACTCACCCTCATGTTGTTACAAACCTTTATACATTTCTTTGTTCTGATAAATACAACAGAAGATATTTTGAGAAATGTTTGTAACCAAACCGTTTGTGGACCGATTTACGTGTATTCCTACTATGGAAGTGAATGGGGTCCATGAACGGTTTGATACAAACATTTCTCAAAATATCTTCCTTTGTGTTCATCAGAACAAATACATTTGTGCAGATTTGTGGCAACGTGGGGGTGAGTAAATGATGACAGAATTCTAATTTTTGGGTAAAATATCCCTTTAAAGTGGTGATAATCAAACTTTTGTGCAAACCCCCTTGTGTTGCATCCCTTTGAACCCCCCAAAGAAAATTAATGACAAAAACATCTCAAATTTAGAATTTGAAATAAACAAAACATATTAAATGCTAAAATTGTAGTGCTGTTGGTTAGTAGACTTATTTTTCTGAGATTTTGTTACACAGGATTTATGATAAATTAATCTCACCACCTCCCAGTTTGAGAACCACTGCCAAGATATCACTTTTAAACCTACAGCATTTTTATTCAAAGCCCAGATTTTTCATCTCTAACTTTACAACTCCTCTATATCTTGTTAATATACCATCTACACCTCTTTATTGTAATTACACTTGTATGAAATGTATTTTGATCATTTCTCCATAATTTGCACCATTCTTAAAGAAGCTTGAATATATAACTTGCTTAAATATTGAAAAATTGACAATCTAGAAATGATTTCAATGGATATATAAGAGACAAGTGTCCCTTGAAGTCACAGACAGCGATGAAGCATACTAGTTGGTCGTATCATTAGATTGCTGTTTTCCCATTTCTCCCTGACTGCTATCTAGCTTGTGAAACCACGTTTCATTTCATTTTATATAGAATTCTCTTCCTACATCCTAAGCAACCAATTACTAACCAGGCCTTGCCAGCTGCCACCAATCACACGAAGGCAGGACGTTGTCATAACACCCACCTACACAAGGGACATCTCTTAAAGGAAATGCAAAGAGAGAATTGGAATAAATGATGGAGAAATATAGATAAGCACTTAATTGCATGTATGCACAGTTTCTTAATATTTTGTGGTCTTGCTTTGTCTTAAAAGCACATTGAAGGAATCACGATCTGTACGACTACACAATGGGAACGAGACGCTGCGTCTCCCTTGCCATATTTCCTGCGTCCCTGTAACGCCGTCTTTGGCAATATTTCAGATAGCGATATACTTCCTGGCTCCCGCGTCGACCTGTCTTTGCAGTAAAGTCTTACCATTGGTTGAATTTGATATACACATTCAGACGCACTTACTCCTGGAGGCGACCCCAGAGTGTCACCGCAGTGATGCAGCGCGAGTTCCCTCGAAAGGGAACTGTAATAATGTATCTTAAAAGGTAACATGATGTAACCTTGCATTCACTTGAAATGTGTCCCCACATTTGGTCCTTGAATTTGAGGGTATTGGACCTGGAAAGTCCTTGAAAGGTCATTGAATTTAAAGTAAACTAAGGTGTGGGAACCCTGAACAGAGCAAAGAAAATCCATGTTCACTATAATATAATCCCATTAACCCTAAAACAAAACTGTTGGTGTTATTCTGGGTCAATCTCATCTACAGTCTTTCTGCATTTACAGTTATGCTCAGATCGCATTTGTGTTGCCAGTTTCACACATTATACTGCCTTTAGTGCCACTCTACTATAAATTCATTGTAAACACGTTGTAAACCCTTTGCGGTAGACAAATGGAGATTACACCAACGCATTCACGCTGACAGCATTTAGCCTACTCTCTGCACTTCAGATATTGCACTGGTGTGACCTTTGCACCCGATTTCTGACCCTGACTGATTCCATCAAGAGATGCCCGACCGAGTCCTCTGCAGGTCAACGCGCCATTTAGATCAATTCCACGTCATTGACACCGAGCGCGTTACACGCTGTGACCTACAGTCAGACTTGAAAGATTAAGAGCGCTGTGGAAATTAGATTTTCGTTTTGTTGGAAATGCAGCCTACTGTGTGCTCGGCGAGTCCAGTTTTTCATTTCTCTGTCTCATTCCCTACTCTCTCCAAAATAATTACAGATGTTGACTTTGACTTTGTTACACTAAATACACTTGAAAAAATAAAAGTTCCTCTTTGTTAGGCTACAGAACATTTGTTTTGTAGTGGTAAAAGGTTTAACAGACTATAACGTGTTAACCCTTCAACTACATCTCAACCAAATGGTTGAGCTCATTTTTAGTCAAAATATTTTATTGAGAGGAGTAGGGGTGGGCGATAAACCGGTAGACATAATTAACCGGTAGAAATGTGTCAACCGGTAGAGATTTTGGACTATTGTTTCTAGCGAGGTTACGCGACCACATCACACTCCTGTGCACGTGGTCGCGAAAACGTAACGTTTGTACACGTATTTAAGCACTGCAGTTTTAAAACAAGTTATTTTAAGCCATTGAAACACAGACAACAGATCTGTATGAGTGCGTTCTTTCTGTGTGTCAGGAGCGGACAAGTCGCGCAACCGCTGCTCTTTCTGTCTGTGAGGAGCGCGCAAGTCGCACGACCGCTGCTCATTAAGCTTGTGAGCATTTTTCCGCTTTATTGGCCTTAAATGGACATATGCGTCAAAATTCCCGTCTTTGCAAGCATCCTCATAAACACGACCAGTAAGGTCTTAAGAGAAAGTAAATGGCTAAAAGAGAAAGCGCGTGTGTAACAGTGTATTGGATCCGGACTTTGGTCTTAAAGGGGAAGTTACCTAATTTTGCTCCTGTCTGTCACTCGTGTTAATCAAACAGCATTGAGAGACATGCATTTTTGTTCATATCTTTAATATTGATTGAATAAGGTCACGTCAAAGATTAAAATCATAATGAAATGAATAGCTAAACCAGATTTTGATTTTCATTATCTTATGATTTGATTTTGAAACTGTAGTATGGTTTTTACAGACTGGGTCACATATAAAATTTTTTTTTTCATAATTGTGCTGCATTTTCTCACATATTTAGACATTTGTATCCATTTATAATTTAACTATGGTTAGATGAGGAATGAATAGTCTAGATACCTGTCTATTATAGACAGATAGAAACAATATCTACTTCAAGTATATAGACAAAATAGTATTGAAATATTTGCCTGCAAACTTAATTTTTTAGCAAGTGTTACAACTAACCCCCTTTAACCCCACCTATAGGGTAAGTTGTAACGTTTGCACTTTAGTCACGTTTGGTGTAATTCTCCAAGAATGGTAAGTGTTGAGCCAAAACCAAAAAACAATCTGCCTTAACGTTTGACGCGTTTATGTTTTACGTGACGCGACAGCATGACGTAACCGAAAAGCTACAAAAAAGCGATCAGACTGAAATGGATTTTCCGGTGGATTACATCGACCTCTGGATGTAGCCTGTAGCGGATTAGAAATAAACGGGTTTCATGTGGTTTTGGGGTGTTTACACGTTCTAAATGTGAATGAAGAAGAAATCACTCCTGCCACGTGAACTGTTCTTGGTGAAATTTTGTTTGCTTTGCCAAACGGTTGATTTGTCACTTTGTGATAAAAGTAGAAAAGCTAAGCTAATGTTTTCAGATCATCCATTTCTGTAGTCAGAATTTACTATTTGCTGAAAAATATACATTTCTGATTATTCACAGATATGCATATGAAACACAGGCAGTTAGAGGGTTAAAGGCGGAGTCCACGATGTTTGAAAAACGCTTTGGAAAAGGAGACAGGCCGACTACCAAAACACACTTATAGCCAATCAGCAGTAAGGAGCGTGTCTACTAACCGTCATCGTTGCCTGGGTTGCGTATGTGTGGGGCGGGGCTATCAACAGAAGGTCCAGATTCTATTGGGGTAGGGGCGTGTTTGTTTAGGTGATTTCAAATATCAACATTGGCTTTCAAACATCGTGGACTCCGCCTTAAGAAAGAAATGGTAGGCAGGGTGCATGATTTCTGAAACCAATGTTGACATTTGGAATCACCTAAACAAACACGCCCCTTCCCCAATAGAATCTGGACCTTCTTTTGATAGACCCGCCGCACACATACGCAACCCAGGCAACGATGTTGGTTAGTAGACACACCCCTTACTGCTGATTGGCTACAATTGTGATTTGGTAATTGGCACTTTTCCAAAGCGTTTTTCAAAAATCATGCACCCCACCTTTAAGAAGGTCCTTTGGTGAACCAAAAATGTTTTTTCTATGGGATCGCAATTCAGCTTTTCTACTATTACTATAAAGTGACAAATCAACCGTTTGGTAAAGCACGTTTTTAAAAAAATAGTTAAAACATACTAAAGTTTTCTTTAATGGCTAAAAGTAACATATTTTTGTAAAGTTACAGTGTAATATGTCAAAAAGATCTTTGTAAGTCGCTTTGGATAAAGCGTCTGCTAAATGCCTAAATAAAAAAGTAATGTAAATGTTTGGGTGAGCTTTTTGGTCATACTACTAGACTCTTTTGGTGCATTCACACCAGCAGCGGTAGAGGCGGAAAAAACTCGCTATTCGCCCGTAGTTGGACACTTGAACATTTTGAGTTTACTCGCTTCATTCACGAGTGAAATGCTAGTCATTTGAGACATTCACGTGGAAATTTGCGTCATGGGAGGGGCTTCTGTACCTGCACTGAGACTGCGCTCGCTTCGTGTAATCACGTCACTACTACAGCAAGGTCCTGATTGGTTAACAATTGTGATTTGGTAATTGGCACTTTTCCAAAGCATTTTTCAAAAATCATGCACCCCACCTTTAAGAAGGTTCTTTGGTGAACCAAAAATGTTTTTTCTATGGGATCACAATGCAGCTTTTCTACTATTACTATAAAGTGACAAATCAACTGTTTGGTAAAGCACGTTTTTAAAAAAATAGTTAAAACATACTAAAGTTTTCTTTAATGGCTAAAAGTAACATATTTTTGTAAAGTTACAGTGTAATATGTCAAAAAGATCTTTGCAAGTCGCTTTGGATAAAGCGTCTGCTAAATGCCTAAATAAAAAAGTAATGTAAATGTTTGGGTGAGCTTTTTGGTCATACTACTAGACTCTTTTGGTGCATTCACACCAGCAGCGGTAGAGGCGGAAAAAACTCGCTATTCGCGCGTAGTTGGACACTTGAACATTTTGAGTTTACTCGCTTCATTCACGAGTGAAATGCTAGTCATTCGAGACATTCACGTGGAAATTTGCGCCATAGGAGGGGCTTCTGCCACTCCGCTGAGACTCCGCTCACTTCCTATAATCACGTCACTACTACAGCAAGGTCCTGATTGGTTAACAATTGTGATTTGGTAATTGGCACTTTTCCAAAGCATTTTTCAAAAATCATGCACCCCACCTTTAAGAAGGTTCTTTGGTGAACCAAAAATGTTTTTTCTATGGGATCACAATGCAGCTTTTCTACTATTACTATAAAGTGACAAATCAACTGTTTGGTAAAGCACGTTTTTAAAAAAATAGTTAAAACATACTAAAGTTTTCTTTAATGGCTAAAAGTAACATATTTTTGTAAAGTTACAGTGTAATATGTCAAAAAGATCTTTGTAAGTGACTTTGGATAAAGCGTCTGCTAAATGCCTGAATAAAAAAGTAATGTAAATGTTTGGGTGAGCTTTTTGGTCATACTACTAGACTCTTTTGGTGCATTCACACCAGCAGCGGTAGAGGCGGAAAAAACTCGCTATTCGCGCGTAGTTGGACACTTGAACATTTTGAGTTTACTCGCTTCATTCACGAGTGAAATGCTAGTCATTCGAGACATTCACGTGGAAATTTGCGTCATGGGAGGGGCTTCTGTACCTGCACTGAGACTGCGCTCGCTTCGTGTAATCACGTCACTACTACAGCAAGGACCTGATTGGTTAACGCGGCCCCTAAATCTGTCAAAGTTACGATTTTTCAACTCAATTCCGCGCTGCAGGATGCCTATTCGCGTCTTTGCATTGACTTAACATGTAAATCACTTGCGCTTGCCGCCTCTACCGTGTTTGGTATGAACTCTGCATTTGTTCGATTGGCTTCCATTTATATACATACATATTGCAGCAGATGAAAAAATCACAGAAAATTTGCATTGTGTTACGTTTCAAAGTTCAAGTTTGACCTGCAAATCAAAAAAAAACTTCATTTTTTTTACGAGGAACAGCATATAACCAATATACATCAAGAATAGTTGACAGGGCTGCAAATGTAAGAACAGAAATGAGAAAGGAAAAGGGGGGGGGGGTGGAGAATGAATAAAGAAGTAGCAGAAACTCAAATCTTTAGATCATGCACAAAAACATACTGTACCAGATTTATAGATACACACATGATCATATGCACATTTCTGCACTGTCCTACATGGTTTGTTATTCTTGAAATTTGGCTACATTCAAACATATTTCACTCAAGTCTAACCTACTTTATTTTTTATGCATTCATACATAACATACTTCTAATTGTTAACTTGATGTTTTTGCCATTCTTTTCATTGTTTACTGACAGAATTACTATTTTTGGGACTGGAGCGAAGTGGCTGTCTGTGTTAGAGGAGAGAAATCTAAAACCAGGTAAACAAAAACAACTGTTAAATTACAATCTCTCGCTTGCTGTCTGTCAACTTCGTGCTCTTTCGTTCCCTCTCTCCCCGTCTGCCTCCCTTATGTTTTTAACTTTTTCTTTCATAGTACGCATTCATTTCCCCTCTTTCCCTTCGGTCTCTGGATACCACTGACTCATTCACTAAACCGTTTGTACGTGCTTATGAATATATAACAATAATGCCGGCAAGTGAAAGTGAATTAAAATGCAATTTACAGCAGAAGGTGGAGGAGTTTGTGCGTAACGACTGCCGGGAGAGCGATTTGAATTAAAAGCCCTTTTTTTGTACAGAATTAGCTACTAGCAATTTGCAGGAAACACCTCTGTATAAGAGATACCCGAGTACAAATTGTTTTCTATGAAGGTTGGGTTTTGAAACAACTTGAAAAAATGTGGATCTTTAACATGACCTTATTCAGTCAATATTAAAGATAACAAGGTATATTTTCACAGAATGTTCTTTACATTATATAGGATGATTTTATGTTCACAACTTAATTGGATGTGTGTGATAGGTTAAATATGTAGTTGTGTGTTGGGGGTCAGATTAGTGTTTCCTGTCCCTCTGCGGCTCGCTTTGGCTGCTTGACATTTCAGAGCGACACCTGTTAGCCTGTGGGGTGTGGCAGTGGCTCTGATAACCGGGGCGAGAGACTCTCTCTACACAGGACCCCAGGCGGGTGGTCTGGCATGGTGCCTGCATGCATTTCAGCATAGTTTAATTCTGATCACTGTGACCCAGACCAGCCTGCCTTATTACAGTGATCTGAGCTTTATTATTTATTAGCTTGAATAAAGACGTAAAGATAAAGTCGCATTTAAAGGTGCAATGTGTACATTTTAGGAGGATCTATTGACAGAAATGCAATGTTTTATACATAACTATGTTTTCAGTTGTGTATAAAGACCTTACAGTAGTCCTAAATGGACATTCTGCTCTAGAGAACGCATTTCATCATCGTTTGTCTTAGAAGATGACGTGTTTGTCTTGTGGCGGCTACTGTAGCTTTTTTAAGTGTTTCGAAAAGGGAGGGTGAGTGGTGGCCTGATCTGTTGGTTGCAATTCGCAATCTCACCACTAGATGCCGCTAAAATCTACACAGTGCACCTTTAAAAGCCTGTTTTGAATAAAGGGGGTTCTTCACAACATTTGGTAACACTTTACTTGAAGGGGTGTTCATAAGACTGACATGACCCCTTCATAATCTTGACATGACACTTGTCAGGAACATGAAGGAGATTTTATGCACATTTATGACAACTGTCATTAAGTGTCATTTGTTCAATTATGTCATTTTTAATGCAAAGATGACATTGTTTGAGATGTCTTTCTTATGACAACTTGACATTAACCAATACCTCATAAATCTGTCATAAACATGACATAGCAGCATAATGTTCAAACTTAAGAAACTACCTAGCTTTATGGGTTAACATAGCATTAAAGTGTCATTCAAATGTCATTAAGTGTTAATACTATGTCAAATCATTTTAAATACCTTAACAAAATGCAACAGACACATCAAAAGATTATACTTAACTTTAATTATATGTGCACAATACATAAATAAATGACAACTAATAGAACGTGTTCTTCCTTACATATAGGGTTCTGAGATTTTCTAACATAGAAGAAAAAACTAACAAAACATTAAATTAATTAATTTATTGTAATTAACTGTTTATCCAGTGATATGGACCCAACACTGCATGGCTTAACCCATTATTGTACCTTTTTCATAAAATTTTAGGGGAATCAGTCTCCATATGCTATAATAAAGCAATAAGCCCCAAGAAGCAGTGGGTTACCAGTGCATTTTATAATGGCTAAGGGGCGTTGTTAGGCACGACGCGAAGCGGAGTGCCTAAAACCCCCTTAGCCGTTATAAAATGCACTGGTAACCCACTGCTTCGCGGGGCTTATTGCGTTTATAAAACGGTTGCTTCAAATTATGTATAGCAGGATTTCATATAATAAAACACAGCAAATAAGTTGTAATTATATTAGTACAGATATTAGTCTTCCGCCAAACAAAGTAGTTCCTCAGACTCAAGTGTGTCTGCAACAGAGCGGTTCCCAAGCAAAACAGACGGAGCAAAGACACAATGAAAATATGATTCATTAAGACTGTGGTGTTTATTTTCATAAATTAACATTCATCTAATTTATACATTAACATTTATATCGTGCAACTGTTGACGTGTGGATCAAATATGCTTGGAAGCATGCTTAACACTTTCCCTGCCAGCGTTTTTTAAAAGAGTTGCCACCCAGCTTTAGTTAAACATTAATGCCTTCCAGAAAAATGTTCTTCTTTAGATATATAAACATACAATATATCAAATGAAAGAACAGACCCTCTACTTTCAAACAACAAAATAAAAACGTTTCACCCTACCTTCAATTGTTCTTTTATCCTCTCAAATTTTGAGCAAAATGTTGGGATAATTCCATTTCTGTGAATGACTTTTGTTAGAGATCCGATTCAGATCGCTGATCAAAAAATACACTTGAGTTTTAAAGTGTTAAGTGAAAGCATCAGTGTTTATGTTGTGTAAGATCGCCACCCAGTGGATAATATACGGTACAACTACTCCTCACGGAAGCATTAATCAACAAGAAAACTCAACAATATTTATTGACACTTATCTGGATATCGCCATTAATTGTTCAATTGTTGAGGATTATAATTAATACAATATAATATAATTAGCCCAGCCAATAAATCAAAATTGACAACAAAATCCGACATTTTGACAGTTATTTTCTACAGTACACAACAACAGTGGCGCAGTGATACAAGCTATGTAATACGGTTTGAGCCGTGGGTTTACCGGTGAGTTTTATCACAGCTGAGAACGCGTTTCAACCAATCAGAATGAAGAACCAGAACTGGCCGTTTTATAAAATTATAGTTTTATAAATATTATTATTATTATTATTATTATTATTATTGGATGATTGATTTTATTTCTTAAACACATGAAGAAAACTAAAAAAAAAAAACATTATGAAGAATATTCATGACCCTGTTATAAAACTATTTGACGGAGTATTAACACTTAATGACATTTTAATGACAAATTATATTTGTATCACTGTAGTTGAGGTCAAGAAAAATATTCATGACGCTGGTATAAAACTATTTGATGGAGTATTAACACTTAATGATATTTTAATGACAAATTATATTTGTATCACTGTAGTTGAGGTCAAGAAAAATATTCATCACGCTTAGGGCTGTCACGATTATGAAATTTGGCGGACGGTTAATTTTCTAATAAGTTGTGGCGGTTATGACAATTAATTGCCTGTTTTAGGGCTTTGACATTTAATTCTCATAAATTTTTTGTTTGTTCATGAAATAATTTTCACACATTGTTGTAATTATTTAAATTAAATATTTTGCAAGGTTAACCTGGCAGTAAATACTAATACACATAACACATATTTAAAAGTAATTATTTAATGAATATATCTTTCAAAAACTGAAAATTCTTCATAAGAAATAAACACAATAAAGTGTCTGAAAAAAATGAAAATAAAAATGCAATCAAAATAAACTATACCAGAACAGGCCTTAAATAGTAGCCAATCATGCTAAGGTCATATTAGTACTGGACCACATGTTCGTTTTTTAGGGAGATGTGAAATCATTGCAGTGATTTGAAATCATTGCAGTAATTTGAAATCATTGCAGTAATTTGAAATCATTGCGATGAGGGCAAACAATCACGATGAGGCGATTATTTAATCATTGTGACAGCCCTAATGACGTTGTTATAAGACTATTTGACAGAGTATTAATGCTTAATGACATTTTAATAACAAATTATCTTTGCACCACTGTAGTTGAGGTCAAGAAAAATATTAATGACGCTGTTATAAGACTATTTGACAGAGTATTAACACTTAATGACATTTAAATTACAGATTATACTTGTACCACTGTAGCTGAGGTCAAGAAAACACTCATGATGCTGCTATAAAACCGTTGACTGAGTACTAACACTCAATGACATTTCAATGACAAATTTAATTTGTATTACTGGTAAAAAGTGGTCAGTTATGTTGTCTTGGTAATGTCAAGTTGTGATGTATGGGTTAATGTCAAGTTGACACTTAATGACAGTTGTCATAAACGTGCATAAAATCTCCTTCATGTTCATGGCACATGTCATGTCATAATTGTTAAGGTGTCATGTCAGTCTTATGAACACGCCTTCAAGAATAGTGTTACCAAACAGTCTTTCTTAGTTGAGACAGTGTTACTTTGTGTTTGAAAAAAAACCCGACAACATAGTTTTAATAGCACCGCACCTTTTTTATTTTCTTTTGTCACAGTTAAGCTATAACATTTGAATTGTTGCTTCAGCTTATCATCATGTATTAAAAATATGTTTTGTCCCACTTTCTCGCCTGTCTGCAGCAAACACACACAACCTGCAGACCCTCCACACCCTGCTGTCTACAGGATCTCCATTGAAACCTCAGAGCTATGAGTATGTGTACAGCTGTATCAAGAATAATATGCTCCTGGGATCCATATCAGGTGGGCTTCATATGACTGTATATAACCCTGTCTGTGAAATCCAGGCTGAAGGCTCATAATCTAATTTTGAGAGCATCAAAGTTCGAATTCAGTCATTGATATTACATTGATTTCAATCTTGGATGTGACCTTACTCAGTCAATATTTAAAAAAAATCAAGGTTATGTTTTAAAAGAACATTATTTATGTTATGTATGATGATTTTATACGGAAAACAGTAAACATTAGTTTAGCCTGGTTTTCACAGACTGTGTTAAACACTATGTATATATTTATATATAAGCTTGTGCATCGTATGCTTGTTTTATTTACTCCAGGTCATTTGCTTTTCTCTCTTTCATTTGTTCAGTTATCTTTCCCCACTTTTATGATGGCACTTTCTTTGCGTGCGTGCGTATGTGTGTGTGGCAGTGTGATCTCATGCCCACCGGGCCCTGCGGAAACAAATTAGCATCAGCGCTAACAGCTGTGGCGGACCGCTGATTTTGTGTGCATGCGTGTGTGTTTGTGACCGGGGTCTCGCAGCATGGCTCTCACACACAGCACCTGTGCCCAGTCTTACCCTGCGGTTTCACCAGATGAGCTTTGCTCTCATGGCAGGTCAGCGACAGCCTGCTACAGTCATGTTTTATCAGCCCGAGCTTTTCAAACCTATTTGTTACTTAACTTCTTATGTGGAGTGCCCTTATTCTGCACAAATCATTAGAGACGAGAAGCAGCATAGGTACTGTTCAGATATAATACAAAATTATTCGGTTTTTAAAACGTAAAACATGTACAATACAATGGGGTTGTATTTGTTAACATGAGTAAATGCATTAGCTAACATGAACTTACAATGAGCAGTATAGTTTTTCAGCATTTATTCATGAAAAGTTCATGGAAGTTAATGCCAGTACAATTGTTCATGCTAGTTAATTGTGCATAAACTAATTTACAACCCATTCTCATTAACTCATTCCCCACCAGCCATTTTTTTTTAAAGTTGCACGCCAGCATTTTTTGTGATTTTCATAAAAGTTTCTCACAAAAATATATAAACATACAAATATATCAAATGAAAGAACAGAACCTCTGCTTTCAAACAAACAAAATGGGGGGAAAAATCTTTAAAAATACAAATTTTAGCAAAAAGCTGAAATAATTGCATTTTTGTGAAGAAATTTTGTTAGAGATCAGATTCATAACGATTATCAAAACATACACAGAGTTTAAAATTATTAAATAACGTTTTGGCTTTAGTTTTTTCATAAATTTGGGAAAGAGTTAAGTGCGTATAAATAGCAGACAGTGAAAAGTGGTGCAATATATACGCCAAATTCCAATTTTGCATGCAAATGATACGCTAGTCCTCGTTCACTTAATACGGCACATCTTTTCGTGTCATTTTATGTATTGGTTTCTCTTTTCTTTTTCAGTTTTTTATACTACAGTTGATAGGGTTAGATTTGGGATTTGCTTAAGGATGTCATTTCATACATATATATATTTTCCTCCACGTTTTTGTCTATTTTTAAACCATGGTCACTTGGAGTCGGGGTTAGAATTGGGGTTTGGATTAGGATGTCATTTTATGTAACAAAAAGTTGTTCTAACCCAAACCCAAGCGACAATGGTAAAAAAAACACAGAAATAAAAGGAGAAATCAAAACATAAAAGGACACAAAAAGATTAAAGGAATAGTCTACTCATTTTCAATATTAAACTATGTTATTACCTTAACTAAGAATTGTTGATACATCCCTCTATCATCTGTGTGCGTGCACGTAAGCGCTGGAGCGCGCTGCGACACTTCGATAGCATTTAGCTTAGCCCCATTCATTCAATGGTATCAAACAGAGATAAAGTTAGACGTGACCAAACACATCAACATTTTTCCTATTTAAGACGAGTACTTATACGAGCAAGTTTGGTGGTACAAAATAAAACCATAGCGCTTTTCTAAGCGGATTTAAAAGAGGAACTATATTGTATGGCGTAATAGCACTTATGGGAGTACTTCGACTCGGCGCAGTTACACCCTCTCTCTCCCATTATGAGAGGGAGAAGGGGAGCGGACTTTTCAGGCAAGTCGAAGTACTCCCAAAAGTGCTATTACGCCATAAAATATAGTTCCTCTTTTAAATCCGCTTAGAAAAGCGCTACGTTTTATTTTGTACCACCAAACTTGCTCGTATAACTACTCGTCTTAAATAGGAAAAACGTTGATGTGTTTGCTAACTTTATCTCTGTTTGATACCATTGAATGAATGGGGCTAAGCTAAATGCTATCGAAGTGTCGCAGCGCGCTCCAGCGCTTACTTGCGCACACACACAGATGATAGAGGGATGTATTAACAATTCTTAGTTAAGGTAATAACATAGTTTAATATTAAAAATGAGTAGACTATTCCTTTAAGGGATCGGGAAGGATTGGCGTATCATATGCACGCAAAATTTGTATTTGTCATATTCCACGACTATTTATACGCAAATCATGAAAATGGGCAAAATGTTAACAATTAAATATTTTAATTTTAAAAATGGTTAGTAAATGCAATTAACATGAACTATAAATGCTATAGAAGTATTGTACTGTACATTGTTAGTTCATGCTAGCTAATGCATGAACTAATGTTAACAAATACAACTTTACTGTAAAGTGTTAGGATTTCTAGTTTTACGGTAGTAATATTAACCAAATGTGATATTTTGTTGGACTATAAGTTACAAAGATAAATGTAGTAAAAATATTTAAATAAGGGCTTCTTGTCTAGAAATGACTCTGAAGTTGTAGGCAATATTCAATGAGTGACAGAGAGATTCGAAAGCCTTCAGAAACCATTTTTGCATAAATCCAACACTAAAGTTAGTTTGATTTGGCATTTGGATAAATTCTGATAGCATGACAGTGATCTCATTGAATTTGACACGTCTGAGGAGCCGTGTGCCTCATAATTTTTCAAAAAAACGCTTTGACTGACGTTTCTTGACTCCAGAGGTTTCTCAAATGTCAAGCAAGCTAAAGAAACTGAAACTGAGAGAAACCGTTCTCCTTGTCCATCGTGAGCCTGCCCGTGAGATGCGTGCCTTCGCCAACCTGAGGCGAATTTGACCTTGACCCCGGTGTCGGGCAGAGCATATGTGACGGGGTCTGTTTCCCGCTGCTCCTGTTACTGAGCCAGTCGGAGTCCAGAGCTCCGAGGGGCAACTGGCAGGAAACTTTAACACTTTCAGCCACCCAGAATCCACCTGAATCCAATAGACACCCCCCGATATCACCCACCATCTGTCACAGACATAGAGAGGTTGCTGGGACGATAGACAGGCTGATGTCTGCGTGTCTGTCTATTTCATCTGCTTATACTTGATTTTTCTTTCCTTTTTATAATCTAACTTTACAGTCATTACATTTTTCAATTACTGGATCTTGTTTTTATTTTTCCCAAAATCGGATCCATCTCCTTCCTGTTTTTCTACTCGAAACCTTATTATTTCAAAGTATTGATTGTCTTGCTTTTTTTGGTTGGAGTATCAAATAGCTCTTTCTCTCTCTCTCTTTTTCATATTTTTCTCTGATTTTCTCCCTGGTTGCATCCTAATAGCTCACACATTTTAAAGATTCGTCCCAATAAAAATACCTGCACTACTTCTATACTATATAGTAGGCAGAAATCAGTATACAAGGCAAGTAGTACGTCCAAATTCATAGTATGTGTGAAGTACCCGGATGACTACTACTTCTTTCGGCAAGGTTTTGAAGTGTTTATGGACACTTTACCCTGAGTCTCTGGGAGAGGAGTCATCCAGCGAAGAAGGAGAGGCGTTGTCAAATTCAAAAGATTTCTGAAAGCGGTAACATGGTTCTATTCAAATGTAAATACGTAAGGAAAACGGTTGTCCCTTGTGGTTAAATTGCTTAACTTCATCCCAGTTAAAGGCTAGTAAAGGCGGTTGTTATGACGATGTAAGTCATGCGATGTATCATAAGCATGATTCCATTTATTATTTTTGGATCCGATTGAGAAAATACTTAGATTCAAACGTTTACATTCATACTTTTCTAATGATGATCAGATCACAGATCGGACTACACCACCCTTTTCAATTTGATTGAACAGTTGGATCGACTTTATTTGGATCGATTAAGGCAGGGTTTTCAAACGTTTTTGTCAGCCTTTTCCTAAAAATCTAATTAAGTAATTATTTAAAAAATGTAATGGCACATTTGTATATTTATTTTCTTTTTTTTATCCATTTGAACAAAAATTCTGTAGTATTTTAAACAGTTATTATTACTATTATTACTTCGACTCACCTGAAAAGTCCGCTCCCCTTCTCACTCTCATAATGGGAGAGGGAGGGTGTTACTGCGCCGAGTCGAAGTACTCCCAAAAGTGCTATTACGCCATAAAATATAGTTCCTCTTTTAAATCCGCTTAGAAAAGCGCTACGTTTTATTTTGTACCACCAAACTTGCTCGTATAACTACTCGTCTTAAATAGGAAAAACGTTGATGTGTTTGGTCACTTCTAACTTTATCTCTGATTGGTAGCATTGAATGAATGGGGCTAAGCTAAATGCTATCGAAGCGTCGCAGTGCGCTCCAGCGCTTACGTGCACGCACACAGATGATAGAGGGATGTATCAACAATTCTTAGTTAAGGTAATAACATATTTTAATATTGAAAATGAGTAGACTATTCCTTTAACTGAAACATTAACTTAAAGACAATGGAGAAAGACTTAACAAACAAATTGCCCCCCAAAAGAATAATAATTTTCTAAATAGATGTGACTTAAAGTCCAGTGTGACTTATGACACATGTTTTTTCCTCTTCATGATGCATTTTTTTGACTGATGTGACTTATACTCCGAAGCGACTATATAGTCCGGAAAATACGGTATTATTATTAGGTATTATTGCCTCCCTTATGACAAATCGCTTTACTGTTTCCTACTCTTTGTAAGTTGCTTTGGATAAAAGCGTCTGCTAAATATCTAAATGTTATCATTTATTGAATGAAATTGTAAGTAATTCATTAACCCATTTGCCGCCAGCCATTTTTTTGAAAAGTTGCCCGCCAACATTTTTTGTGATTTAGACAAAAGTTTCACAAAATGCCTTCCGGGAAAATTTTCATCTAAAAATATATAAACATACAAATATATCAAATGAAAGAACAGATTGTCTGCTTTCAAACAAACAATAAACAAACAAACAAACAAAACGGGAAAAAAAACCGTTTCAACCCATCTGAGTATTTGTCTTTAAATCTTTTTTTTAGCAAAAAGCTTAAATAATTGCATTTTTGTGAAGGAATTTCGTTAGAGATCATATTCAGAGCGATTATCAAAACATAGAGTTTAAAATTAGTAAATAACCTTTTGGCTTCAGTTTTTTCATAAATTGGGTAAGTGCGTCTAGTCGATAGTCGTTGTATTGCAGATTTAAATGAAAATTATTTAGAGACACTTTTTTATGCAAATGTTTTCTCTTAATTGACGAGATAACTCGTCAATGGCAGGGAAAGAGTTAAATGTTTTTCATCATCTCACAAACCCTCTGCAATTACCTCGTGAACCACTAGGGGTTTGTGAACCACAGGTTGGTAAACCCTGGATTTAAGCATTTACATGAAGGCTTTTCAGTCCAAGCCATCAATCTGGATTATTTGGTTCGTCTGTAATAAATTACAAACAGATTTTTCGGTTGCATGTAAATGTAGCCACTCCTCAAAACAATTAACATTTCAGCATCTTTGAAATTGCATCTCAGCATCTTAAATGTTTCCTCAGGTGGCACAGACATTATTTCATGCTTCATGGGTCAGAATATGACCGTGCCAGTGTACAGAGGAGAAATACAGGCCCGAAATCTTGGCATGGCTGTGGAGTCCTGGGACATTGAAGGTGAAAAATGGTTTACGATTATCGCAGATTTTATGGTCAAGTTGGTTTGTTTTTTACTGAAATGGATAGTTAATGATGTTCATGTGCTTCAAAGCATCAAAATGTTTATTGCTCATTGCTTTCACAACCCTGTTGTGTTTGGTGTGTGTCTCAGGTAAACCTGTTTGGGGTGAAAGCGGAGAGCTTGTGTGTTTGAAGCCCATCCCATGCCAGCCCACACATTTCTGGAACGACGAAAACGGCAGCAAATATCACAAAGCCTATTTTTCCACCTTCCCAGGTAAACTTCACCTCACATGTACTCAGATCAGTTCCTATAAAGGTCACGTTCTTCCTGATCCCATTTTTCAAACTTTAGTTAGTGTGTAATGTTGCTGTTAGAGCATAAATAATACCTGTAAAATGATAAAGCTCAAAGTTCACTGCCAGGCGATATATTTTCTTTAACAGAAGTCCCCTTTCAAAGCCTACACCGAACGGCCGGTTAGGACTACAGCCCTCTACTTCCTGCTTTAATGACGTCAATAAAACAGTTTTTTTGACTAAACTCCGCCCACAGGAATACGTCAGTCGCCAGCTTTGGCTCAAACGGCTCTGCTAAGCTAAGCTGCTATCGAATCCCAACACACTAAACAAACTACACAATCAGAACTCGATACGTATTTCTGAAGGAGGGACTTCATAGGACAAGAAAGACATCAGCTCGTTTTTAGGACAGTGAAAACAGCGCTATACAGATAAGTAAATTGTGTAAATACTGTGTTTGTTTTTTTACAAGTGAAACATGAACACGTTATTTTGTGCACTGTAAACACAATAAAAGCTTCAAAAACACAGGAAGAACGGGACCTTTAAGTTGTTAAGGGAGTCACATCTTTACCTGATTTGAAAAACAAACACGGCGCTTAAGTTTGGACTGCAGTTTTTTCACTGTATTGATTAAAAGATTTCTGAGGGTGAAAAGGAAAAGATGTCTGCTGGGTTTTGTAAGCACAAGAAAAGTCTCCTTTATTGCTGTCAGATGCAGGAAAAGGCCAATCAGGACAGTTCAGCCTCATTAAACATTTCAGACATTTCTGCTTAGATACACAGTAGCCGCGTCTGTATCTCACTCATTCTGCAATGTTTATTGTTTATTCATGCATACCTGTACATTTAGGAGTATGGGCTCATGGTGATTACTGCAAGATAAATCCTAAAACAGGAGGTGTCGTCATGTTGGGAAGAAGGTGAGTCTCACTTTATGCAGACCTTATGTGATTTTATTTGTCCTTTTTGTGGAGGATTTTTGGTTAAGTTAAAGGGGTAGTTCACCAAAAAAGGTAAATTCTGTCATTGTTTACTCACCCTCAAGATTTAAATTGCGGGAAAAATATTACTATGGAAGTGAATGGTGCCCTTGATCTGTTTGGTTATTAAAGGCGGGGTGCATGATTTTAAAAAAAAACATTTTGGAAAAGGGAGTCGAGCCGAGTACCAAAACACAGTTGTAGTCAATTGCGTATGTTTGGGGGTCTATCAAAAGAAGGTACAGATTTCATTGGGGTAGTGGTGTGTTTGTTTAGGTGATTTCAAATGTCAACATTGACTTTTTTAGAGATCGTACACCCCGCCTTTAACATTCTTTAAAATATCTTCCTTTGTATTTAGCAGAACAAATTTATACAGGTTTAGAACAACTTGGGGGTCATCTTTTGGTGAACTATCCATTTCATTTGGTGACACTTTATTTCACTAAACTAAAGTGTTCACTTTAGACATTTTCCTAACTATAAGTCACAACTTCTTGTATTAGTGAACTGTCTGCTTTATGCTAATACTTTATTGTGATGATCTCTTAAAACCCTTTCTACTGACTTTAAGTATCTTTGCCATCACATTCATATATATATATGTGTGTGTGTGTGTGTGTATGTGTGTATACATATATATGTATATATACTATATAAATATTGTATATATACTATATAAATATTGTATATATATATAAATATATATATATATATATATATATATATATATATATATATATATATATATATATATATATATATATATATATAAATATAAATAAATAAATAATAATAAAAAAAAATATATATATATATATATATATATATATATATATATATATATATATATATATATATATATAAATAAATAAATAAATAAATAAATATATAAATATATAAATATATATATATATATAAATATATAAATATATATATATATATATATATATTATATATATATAATATATATATATATATATATATATAAATATATAAATATATATATATATATATATATATATATAAATATATAAATATATATATATATATATATATATATATATATATATATATATATATATATATATATATATATATATATTGTAGATAATAGCCTAATTACTCGGATTGAATATTTATTTTAATATATTTATTGCATTTACTTGTTCTATGTCTTACTTCAGGGAGCAAATATTGCTCTTTAATAAAAAGGAATACTAAAAACATTTAGTTTTGTCTGTTTGCATTTTATTTTAGTGATGGAACCTTAAATCCTAATGGTGTACGGTTTGGAAGCTCGGAAATATATAACATTGGTGAGATACATTTTACATTTTTCCTACAAATAAAGAGTTTTAGACCTTTTTGGATCAGCCTGAATTTCAACACGGTTTAACTTGTGTTAGACAGTGGCGGTCCGTGCATTTCACCTTGGCCTTCAGTGGTGTCCTATCTGAATTAATCCATCTGTTAATACCATCATAAAATCACAGCAATAGAAACACATCAATAGTTTAATTGAATAGTAAAATAGAAATTACTGTATTGTACACATCAAGGAATAACAGTCAAATTTTACTTTATTTAAAAAAGACACTAGAAAATGAGACGTAGTGAATATAATACAGAAACTGGTTTGAAAGGTATTTAAAATGAAGTCTCTTTTTTCCCCCCAAAGAAATCGCATAAATGGATTTTAATAAAGCTTACCAAGTGTTTTGAAGAATCAAAAATATAACAAAGTACTTTGTTGACAGTCTATTATTTAAAGAAAATGTATTTTTTACTATTAAAAAAGTGATATTTACTAAACTTACATTTTACAAATATTATTTGCTTACTAAAAAAAATGCATTGAACTCACCAAATTCGCCTGTGGATTATTTGTAAACAAAATCCATACTTCTTTCTTTCCTCAAGAATAGTTTGATCACTGTCCAGTAGTATTTCTGGCATAAGTTTTAATTCGTTGTAGGGCTGAGAATGTCCGTTCGACCAAAGCAGTGGACATCGAAATAGTCATCGCCAAACATGTCAACATGTACAGCTGTCACATGCTCTTACCCAGATTTTGATGCTGAAGGAAATCAAAGATTTCAACAGGATTTTTGCCTTCAAAATCCGTCATGGCATACATTACAGTCCATTTTTCGATTTTTAGCCGGGACAGATCGAATAGTGTTCCGTGACTCTGTGACTGCGTTAAGCTGGAAAAAACTTGTTGGAAATTTTTCTGGTATATTTGAAACTGCTAAGGGTCAATCCAATCAAATGACACAAAAATGCTGACATCATTGTAAGCCAGCTAGATGGCGACAGTGACACTTACTCAAAATCTGATTGGTTAATGCAATTATTTCATTACCATTTTTCTTAAGATGAAGGCGCCTGCACTGTTCGTTCTGAAGGCCTAGGCACATTTCTTTGACCCTGGCAACACATGTCAGCCGCTGGCAGAAATATGATTGGATAAATGCTCTATCATAAATATACACTACTTGGAAGCAGTGCAGCTATGAAATGAAGATAATAGATACACATTCATGGAGGAATATGTTTAGATACTGTATAAATCAGTGATTCAGATAGTGTTTAGGCCAGCAGAGAAGGCTTTGGTGGTCCTGACGACTCACCACTGGTGTTAGATAGGATATTAGCCTGTTATTAACCCAAGCTGGTTATTTTGGAGGTAAATATGCCTGACCATTGAAGCCATGCTGGTTGACCATTTTCATTAATGCATTTGGCAGAGCCAACTGAACTACAGGAACACTAATGCAGACTTCAGTGTCCCTAACATACCTTATACTGGCAACCGAAAAATGTTTTAACTGGTCATTTAAGATGTCCTGGTTGTCTGAAGTTTAAAGCAAAGCTACTGTAATTTTTAACATTAAAGATCATGCCCTATTTTCTACCAGTGGAGGCTTTTGAGGAGGTATCGGACAGCCTTTGTGTCCCTCAGTACAACAGTGATGGAGAAGAGCGGGTGATTCTGTTCTTAAAGATGGGACCCAATAAAACCTTCAGTAAAGAGCTGGTTGGTAAGATCCGGGGGGCTATCAGAGTCGCTCTCTCTGCCCGCCATGTGCCAGCTTTGATACTGGAAACCAAGGACATCCCGGTGAGTGAAGTTGCACTCATTCTTTCTCCCCGTTTCTTCTTTTACTTCTGTTTGCTTTTCAACCATCTCATTTTATCAGTCTTATTGATTTTGCTTCTCCGTTCGTCTGCAGTACACAATCAGCGGTAAGAAAGTTGAAGTTGCAGTAAAGCAGGTGATAGCCGGTAAAGAGGTGACTCAGCGAGGAGCCTTCTCAAACCCAGACTCTTTGGACCTCTACAAGAACTTGCCTGAACTTCAGAACTTCTGATCATGAGAGAAAGGTACAAAATATCAGAATTCCTGACACCAGGGTCCGGCATTTCTAAAGCCCCTTCGGTAGGGTTCAGATTCCCCGGATACCTTTTGGACCATCTGCAGGACCTTTCAAAGCTCTGTAGGATTTAACTACCCGTTCAAACTTGGCTACCTAGTGGAACTGCTTAAATTTGTACATGTAATATTTCCACAAGAGAAGTGTAAGTCAGTTCCTCTTCAGTAGAAAGTGAAGAACGGCATTGAGATTTCCGAGAACTTGCATCTCTGTGAGACATTTTATCTGTTATTGATTCCAACAAATATTCTTTTCAAAGGACGCACCGCAGTCACAAACATTAAATGTCCGTCCCCTTTTCCAAATCATTTTTATCTTCAGCCATGTCAGTCCTGTATTTTAACTCCCCTTGACACTAATTTTGCTCATCTTTATGAGTCAAATGTATGTTACTGAATAATGTCAACTTCCATTATTTCCCAAAGCCTAACCACCTCTCTTGAAACTATGACTATGTTATAGGATTTTTTACCTATGTCCTGTTACTAAGTGAATCTGCTGTATTTTTCAACATGTCATCTCCAAATAAGATTTGATTGAATCTGATATAGCTCATGGACCTAAAAGGTGTACCTGTATTTTTACATGTATAGATTCAGTATGAGCTGCTTGTATTGTGTGTAAAACATAGTGTATGTCCATTAACAGTGACATTGTTTGTTCTCTTGTCTGATAAGCTTTATATTCGATGGGAAAAGTTTTTGTCAACATTTGAAGCTCATCTTTATAACTGGAGTACATTTGTCTGCCTGTCTTATCCATGTTCTTCCCATATTCCCAAACCTGTGAATCTCCTTTTTGCCGTCCATCACATGTAGGGTCAAGGCGTTGCCTATTATTGATTCCTCTGTTAACTTTTTTTTAATATCAACCCCAATATATATTTATCATCTGAACAGTGTTTACTCTCAGAAAACAGGTCAAAAATGGTCCCTGGCTGTTACTGGGCCTTTGCACCTAAAGAGGTCATATTAGTACCTCAGAACTACATCATGGTACTAAAGAGTGCACATTATTACCTTGAAGCGGTGCTTCCCAATCCTGGTCCTCGGGGACCCCTACCAAAAAGTCTCCTTATTTAAAACAACTGATTCAACTTATCAGCCTTCTTCCAAAATGGTAATCATGTCTCCCCAACAACCTGATGAGTTGAATCAGGTGTGTTAAATAAAAAGACATCTAAAACTTTTATGGGAGGGGGTGCCCGAGGACCAGGATTGGGAAGCACTGCCTTAAAGATACATTTTAGCTCCTCAAAGGTACATACTGTTACCAAATGTATGCATATCAGTACTTAAATGGTACAACTTGCAAACAGTATGAAGATTACTGCCCAGATAGGGACCATTTTTCTGACAGTGTACACATTTGAGAAAGCTGCGAGATTCTACAAATTAAAAAGCATGAAAACTTTAACAAATTATATCTAGATAGCCTCTTAAAAAGTAATTACATCCGAAAAATGCTTTGTATAAGAGTAAAAAAAAGTCTGGTGGTCAGTCTAAGTTTCTAAGATATGATTTAAAACCAGAATGGAAAGTATGAGATATAAACTGACTGTTTGACGCAGGGTTGCCAGGTTTTCACAGCAAAACCCCCCAATTGCTACTCGAAACTAGCCCAATCACGTTTCGAAAGGGGGTTCTCCAGTAAAAATCGTGTTCTGTGTTTTTGACCTTTTAGAATGTAATGATAATTTTTACAAGAATTAATAACTTCTATTGATATTGATATTGTTTTCTGTAGACAAATTGTAGTATGAGCTAAATATCACATTATTATAGCTTCAACTCGCAGACATGAAAAACAGCCCGCTGCAAACAGTTTTATTCCATTTTCGTTAAAACAATCCAGATAATTTTCTCACCACCATGTCATACAGAATGTTGATGTTTTTCTTTGTTCAGTCGAGAATAGGTTGTGTTTTTTGAGGAAAACATTCCAGGATTTTTCTCGTTTTAATTGACTTTAATGGACCCCAAAACTTTACAGTTTTAATGCAGTTTAAAATTGCAGTTTCGGGGGACTCTGGGCGATCTCAGGCGAGTCATGGGGGTCTTGTCTTGCGAGGCGATTGTCATTTTTGGCAAGAAAAATAGAGAATATGCACTTTTAAACCACAACTTATTCCTCCGGTCGTGTGACGCGCCAGCGCGACCTCACGTAATACGTTATCACGTCAAGAGGTCACGATGACGTCCCAGTGTTTACAAGTTTGGAGAAAGAGGACCGTTCCGACTTTGTTGTAGGTCGAATTATACGTATTAATGTCTTTGTGTCAGTGTCTAATGTGTGTTTCATATATGTAACACGTGACCTTTCGACGTCATTGCACAATTGCGTGGGGTCGCGCTGGTGCGTCGCAGGACCGGGGGAGGACGAGAATTTGTGGTTTGGAGGTGCATTTTTTTATTTTTCTTGCCAAAAATGACAGTCGTTTCGCTGGATGGGACCCTTGTGACTCGTTTGGGATCGTTTGGAGTCCTTTGAAGCTGCAATTTTAAACTGCATTAAAAATGTTGGGGTCCATTACAGTCCATTGAAATGGGAAGGTTCCTGGAATGTTTTCCTCGAAGGGCATGGTTTCTTCTCGACTGAACGGGGAGGGACATCAACATTTTGGATGACATGGTGGTGAGTAAATTGTCTGGATTTTTTTTAAGAAAATTGACTAATCCTCTAAAGTAGCCCAATTCTGCGGGAAAACCCAGGACTTGGCAACCCTGGTTAGACATGTTCTAGTTCAGTGCTTCACAATCCTGGTCATCAAGCACCCTCTTCCAAAATGTTGATGTTTCCTTATTTAAAACACCCGATTCAACCAATCAGCATCTTTCCAACATGGTAAACACGTCTCCCTAACAAGCTTTCAGGTGTGTTAAATAAGGAGACATCTAAATCTTTTTGGTAGGGGGTCCTCAATTACCAAGATTCGGAAACACTGCTCTAGTTTATAGAAATCATCAAAAAATGTGATTTGGATACAAAAATTGAATTTATAAAGGCACCTTAAAGCAAATGGATGGTTTTGGCTATAAAGCTGAAAGAAATGTTACGCTGCAGCCTCTCCAAAAGCCAAAAAGTATTTGGCATTTTAACAGTTTTAAACTAACTAATTTCGCATTAATTTTGTGTGTGATGCTATTTCAGCATTTGTTTACAACAGAGAAGCCCACAGGCTGTTATTTGAGCATTTCAGTTCGTTATGCATATTTTGGGCTGAAAGTCAACTTGTTTGGTGGAGGCGTGTGTGCATTTAAAATGGTTGTGTTTGGTTCAGGAAATGTCGTGTAATCTGGGTCATGTTGGGAAATAATTTTCAACTATAGTGAGGAAATCATGCAATTGACCTCAATGAGGGTCCCTTTTTAGCAGGCCTGAGGCCTGAGTTACAGACCACATGCTTTGGGAAGCGTTTTTAATATGAGATGGCGAGGTTGTGGAGCTCCTTTTCTTTCAAATTAAAAATATTGGTACAGATGGTAAGCAGTTGCTGCAGTCTGGTTTAGACGAGCAGGGGTGGGTCTGTTTCACCTCATGCCCACCCGTGTGCCACCATATGCCCCATCTCGGATCAGTTTTGCTCAATAAGCTACCAAATACCAAGTATGTTTATACGATTCATCCTCTTTAACCCTTTATTGACATGCAATGCACTAGAAATTATTTTTCCATACTCTCATCAATTCCATGAACGATGTCTGTTTCATTTTTATTATGATGTTATTTTTTCTTTTTGATACATGGAATACGGGAGGTAATTTAAGGTTTTGTTTGGGGTCCTTTATATTGTATTACATTAAATTAAATGTAATTGGTACAACTAGTAATCAAAAGGTGCTGCTGTCATAATGTACAAGCTTTTGAAATAATATTGCACATAGGTGAATGTGAATAATGGATACTAATATAGTTGAGAATATATTTGTGTAAATATATTATGACTATACATCAATGGACCACTTCAGCAGAGTCCACCGGGAACCTATTTAATGTATAAAGTTGCTTATTAATCTCTGTATAATTGAAAACTTACTGTATAATTAAAAAAAACGCTGAAGAACTCAATGTGATGTGCACTTATTTTATATTCAGGTGATTTTAACCCACTTTTGTTATAAAATAAAATCAGAGCATGATCATGCCGAATAAGGATCATCTCATTCTATTACCTCCGGAAACCGGTTGAAGGTTTATTTCTGTACACCCGGACACAAAGTAAAAATGAAGTGTACGTTTTTCGAAGCATGTCACAGCAGGAGTCCAGAAGACCTTTTGAAAATAAAAAGGACAGCGAGGCGCTTCGGTCGTCTCATTTCGAACCAGATTCATCTTTCCACCCTGATGTTTTCAATGTGATGATCAAAATGAAATCCTATTTCTGAAAGAGAGGGAGACCGGAGAGAGCAAGAGGCGGCCTGAACTTAAATGAGAGGTTTCAGAGATCAGACAACACCATCCCCATATGAATGCCGTCATTTGTAGTAGTAAAAGACGAGGCAAATTTGTGCAGGTTCAATTTTGAGGTACGTCGATGGAGGATGGGTCAGGTGCACAAGTGCGTCTGTGTGTGTGTGTGTGATGTATTGTCACCCGTCTTTCTCGACATGATTGAAACGTTCAGGCTTGTCTGTCTGCAAATTGCCTCCGCTCAACATGTAATCTGCCGACCGGCCGCTTGTATAGACCATTTTACATCTGAGCGCGAGTGTGTGTTTAAATGGAAGGGTAGGGGGTATTCATTTCGGAACAGAAGGAAGACAGCGGACAGGTTCTGATAGAGACATTAACACAGAGGGGTGGGTGGTGGGCTGATGTGGGATGTTCCTGCTTCCCATTAAGTCATCTATTAATATTTCTGGTTTCTGCGACAAACTACAGCATACTAAAAAATACTGGTGTGATGTGGTTTCTGATCATTAGCACAATGAAACATGCAATTATTTTTTAGAGATTTGCATTTATTGTTTATTTAAAATGTTTATAATTTTATAATAATGTGTTTGATAATAATACCATCTGTGCCAAAATCAGCCATGAATAAAGAATGGTACGAAAACATCTTTCAACAGCAACTTTTACCAACCATCCAAGAACAGTTTGGTGACGATCAATAAGGCAGTGGTTCTCAAACTGGGTGGCGGACCCCCTTGGGGGTGTGAGATGGTACGAGTGAGGCCCCAGTTTTACGACATTGGATAAAATACATTAATTTATCATACATTTTTTGCCATTAAACCTCAGATAAATAAGGCTACTAACCAACAGCACTACATTGTATAATGTTAATTCTAATGTCATGAATTTTATGAAATGAAAATAAACCTTATGCAAGGGACCCACATCCCAAAATATATAATTTATATTTGAAGAGTTTTGTTGCAAAACGAGATAACCACCATTTTTTAAATTGTTCAGAAATCTTGTTTTTTGGTTGTGCATTCCAATTAATTTCAATGCCACTGCAGTTGGTTTGTTTTGATTTAAACCTTCATAACTTAAAAAATACAGCTAAGTAGCACCATAAAACAAAATAATAACATGATAACATAATAATGTTTTGACAAAAATGTAAAAAAATGGATTTATCTCGTTTTGCAACGAAACTCTTCATTTATTCATAGATTTTTTGAATGCAAACATTTAAACTATTGAATAAATAGTAAGTTTGATATTATAAGGACAGCATATTATTTCCAAATAACTGGCTATAGTAGTTTTTTTTTTTAATGGGAAATGTCCTGAAAATCTGACTTTACGTGCTATAATTGGGTCCCAAGTGCTTCTATCAACCTAGAGAGTGAGAAAAATATCAACCCAGTAACTTAATTTTGGTAAACCATTCTGCAAGCATGTGTAAAAGAAGGGTATTGAAATTTGGCTCCCCTTGTGATGTCAGAATGGGATAATACCACCCTCAATCTGTACTATTCAACCACGGCACTGCCATTTAGTGCAGAGATCAGCTCATTTGCATTTAAAAGGACACATTCAAAAATGGCACATTCTGACGGAGCCGATGGTGTAGTGGGTAGCGCGCCGACATGTGGTGCTTCCGCAATTTCGGCGACCCGAGTTCGATTCCCGACTGAAATGTTTGATGACGTATGCGGTCGACCAACGCGACTTCCGGAGAACGAACCCGAAAACATGTTCGGGATGTGTCCGGCGGAACTGGCACGAATGGCCACCCTAGGTGTGTTTGATTAGGGTTGGAACTAAACTCTGCAGGACAGTGGCCCTCCAGGACCCAGGGTTCCCCACTCCTGCATTAATAGGTAGATTCATTACATAACCTCAGTTGTTGAGCTGCTGAATTAGTAATTTGGTAGTTTGTTTTTGTATTTCTGTCGGTAACGATTTGGTCTTCTAAAAGTGCTAACAACTTAGCAAGTTATTAACAACAAAATATCCACTTTCTTAGAATTACAGTACAGTACAGTACTAATCAAAGTAATGTACCCGATGTGATTTAATATAAGTAACAACAAATTTGCTGTTGCTGGCACACTTTGTAGACAAAAATAAAAACAATGCTTTAAAAAAGAAAAGAAAACAGAGTAGAAAGGGGGGTTGCAAAGGCAGTTCAACATTGCAAACTCCAGCATGTAAATCATTTTGGGGTCCCCAGACTGTCAAAAAGCACCGTCCTTTGGATGAGAAGTTAATCCGAGGTCCTGCCTCTCTGTGGTTGTTAAAAATCCTAGGATGTCTTTCGAAAAAGAGTAGTGGTGTGCCCCGGCATCCTGGCCAAACTTGCCCATTGGCCTACTAATCATCCTCTCATATACTAATTGGCTATATCACTCTGTCTCTTTTCCACTAATTTGGTGGGTGTTCTGGCACAATATGGCTGCCGTCGCATCATCCAGGTGGATGCTGCACGTTGGTTGTGGTTGAGAAGAATCCCCCTTTCATATGTTAAGGGCTTTGAGTGCTGCAGAAAAGCACTATATAAATTTTACGAATTGTAAATTAATTATCATCATCATCAGAAGCATTGCTATTTCAGGCTATATAGGCTTTGGGCAGGTGGTGTAGTTCATATGTCAGATAAAAGTAAAGCATTGCCAGATGTTACTTACACTGGATCCTTACGGTACAACAACAAGCATGTTATTGTCAATATCACATATGTACATGCATGCACATGGGGATGATTACTGTCAAACCATTTAGCTAACTTCAGATGGTTGTGGGTTAAGCTTAGGACGTAGGCCACTCGGAGGACCGCTGTGAGGGTACCATTTTAAATACAAAATATTAAAACTATGTTTTCAGAGGTCCAATGAGAGCTGTGTTTAACATGTAACCTGTCATGAAATAGGTCAGTAATGAAAGAAAAATAGTTTTTTTTGTTATGAGAATGTTGCCAATCTTCCTATAGTTACTTTTCTTGTGTACTTTCCAATTTGATTTTATTATGCAATTAAACCACTTACATCTAAAGACACCGGGAAATACCATTTACAAACCATTTGACTTCCATAAACGTTTTCAAGTCAAGAAGGAATGAAATGTGATTAGGAATTTATTGGATCATGAAAAGTGGAAGATCCTTGGAGCCAAGACTTAAATCCCAGTCTGCAGTCAATCAGTTTCGAAAAGGCCTTTTGACCGTAATGTGAAGGTTTATTTTTCAAACCAGTCTTCATTTAGTGGTATTGCCATAATCTAAAATTGACCACATTTAAAATACTTTGCTTTTCAAAATAATTTTCAATATTTAGAAATCTGCAAAACGTAAACTTTTTTGCCAATAAAAATTGTAGGTGGCCATATATTTGATTTCAGCAGTTTTGCCTTTTTTCAAATGAACCTTTTTTTGCCTTTCAACATCTTTTCACTGCTATCTGTTCATTTGATTTGTTGGAAAAGCTTAAATAAACGAAGTCGCCCTTTGCTGGTGGAATTGGGAAATGATTAGTAAATCCTCTTTGCTTTGGTGATGTTGCAGCTAGCAGCGTAATCCTCTCTGACAGACCTACGCATGGCAAAGCCAAGCTGCTGAGGCCACAAACCTTCAGACATTAACATACATGCACACTCGCTCATAAGTGTAGGTACCTGCAAAGAACTTCACTGTGCTACAGACCAACAAGCACCTACACACTATAAACTTCAACTGGAACCTAGTGATTTAAGAATTAGAAAAAATACTAAGGTTTACTAATAAAGTACTTATTAACCAATCAACTAACCAAAAATGATATTTTTAATAAAGAGGAAAGCAAATTAACCAACCAATCAACTTATCAACTAACCAACAGGAATGTTTGGTAATGAAGAAAGGGAACTAACTAACCAACCAATCAACAAACCAACATACCAACCAACCAATCAACTTATCAACTAAACAACAGGAATGTTTGATAATAAAGAAAAAATGGATCTAACTACCCAACCAATCAACAAACTAACATACCAACCAACCAACCAACAGGAATGTTTCATAATAAAGAGAAAATGGAATTAAACAATAACCAACCAAACAACCTTCAAGAATGTTCAACAATAAAGAGGAAATTTCATTAAATTACTAATCAACCAAACAGCAGGAATGTTTGATAATAAAATTGGAACTAACATATTAACCAACCAACCAACAAACCAACCAACCAACCAGCCAACATGATGATTGATACATAATGTTGCTAATAAAGAGAAAATTTAACTAAACAACTAACAACCAACAGGAATTTTTGATAATAATTGGAACAGGAAGAAATAACTAACTAACTAACTAACCAACAGGAATGTTTCATAATAAAGAGAAAATGGAACTAAACAATAACCAACCAACCAAACAACGTACAAGAATGTTCAGCAATAAAGAGGAAATTTAATTAAATAACTAATCAACCAAACAGCAGGAATGTTTGATAATAAAATTGGAACTAACGTATTAACTAACCAACCAACCAACATGATTATTGGTACGTACTTTTGATAATAAAGAGAAAATTTAACTAAATAACTAACAACCAACATGAATGTTTGATAATAATTGGAACAGGAAAGAAATAACTAACTAACCAAGCAATCATCAAAGCAACTTACCAACCAACTAATCAACTTATCAACTAACCAACATGAATGTTTGATAATAAAGAAAAAATGGATCTAACCAACCAACCAATCAACAAACTAACATACCAACCAATCAACAAACTAACATACCAACCAACCAACCAACCAACCAACAGGATTGTTTCACAATAAAGAGAAAATGGAAGTAAACAATAACCAACCAAACAACCTCCAAGAATGTTCAACAATAAAGAGGAAATTTAATTAAATAACGAATTAACTAAACCACAGGAATGTTTGATAATAAAATTGGAACTAACTTATTACTAACCAACCAACCAACCAACCAACATGATTATTGGTACATAATTTTGATAATAAAGAGAACGTTGAACTAAATAAATAACAACCAACAGGAAAGTTTAATAATAATTAGAACAGGAAACAAATAACTAACTAACTAACCAAAATGAATGTTTGATAAGAAAGAGGAAAGGGGACTACATATCTAAAACAACCAACTAACAGGATAATTTCATAATAAAGAGGAAAGGAAGCTAAATAACCAACCAAATAACATCGTTTGATAATAAAAAAATTGAACTAAATAACTAACAACCAACCAACAGAAATGTTTGATAATAACTGGAACAGGAAAGAAATAACTAACTAACCAACATGAATGTTTGAAATAGGAAAGGGAACTACATATCTAAAACAACCATCTAACAGGATAATTTCATAATAAAGAAGAAATGAAGCTAAATAACTAACTACAGCATTGTTTGATAATAAAGAGGAAAGGAAACTATATAACAAACAAGTCAACAGGAAAAAAGAGAGGGAACTAACTAACCAACCATATCAACCAACTATCTAGCAAAGTAAATGACGTACTAACTAGCTAACTTACCATTTTATCTTTTGATATGATATAGCTTGTATTGTAGATTAATTGCCTACTATATGCTCGTTTTATTCTCATTTGTATTAGAACAAGACTCTTTGGATGAAAAATTTCTGTAAATTATGCACATTTGTTGTAAGTAAACAATTAAATACAGCTCCTACTCATAGAAAATAGGCTTTAGTGATTGTAGTTTACAGACTAATAAATCAACCATAAGCTCTTTTATACTTGCACATACTGTATAAATGTAAACATGTCTGTTGTTCTCATGGCTGAGAAACAAGCACTGAAAACAAATAAAAAATGACATGCCACTTCAAACGTGTGCCAAGCCAGCGGATGTTAAAGCTCAATGACTGCGGAGCTTGTTCACAACATCAGCTGTAGCATTTGAATGTTTTCTTCTCACGCTGTGAGATTCTCTTTGTTTGCGGTCCAGCCGGGTGTTCTTGGAAGCATCGCTGAGGTGTTGCAGTTGTAAAACCGGCCTGGATTAGAAAGATAACATTCAGAGTCTTGTATGCCTCTTCAAACTGCTCACGAGGTTCTCGAGTGCGTTTTATATGCAAAGCAGTTTCTGCAAACGGTGTAGCCGTAGCGCATGCAGATGCATGCATACACAATGTATGCTAATAGCAAGGTTTAGATAGCACTCCTGGTTCATAAGAAACGGGATTTGGGTCAGGTAAATGCAGGACTTCAGGGTGAAGTTTGCTGTCTTATCATTTTATAGGGCGCTTTCCCGGACAGGGCTTAACCAACCAAAGTCCCAGACTAAAATGCATGTTTGAGCTGCCTTCATTTACAAAGACCTTGTACTAAAGTATCTTAAAGGGGCCATAACATGAGAATCTGACTTTTTCCATGTTTAAGTGCTATAATAGAGTCCCCAGTGCTTCTAACAACCTAGAAAAAGAACTCAGTAACTTAATTTTGGTAAACCATTGGATGATTCTCACGAAACCATTGAAACACCACGGCACTAATGATTTTAGCTTTAAAATGTGTAATATAGTAACATTAAAAAGCATCAGAATTAACACAATACTGTGTTCTACCTTGCACAATGTGTGATTTCAACATAAGAATTTATAATTGGAAATTTTATCTCATTTTCTGCTGAAATTCTCATTACCGCAATGTCTCCGGCTGTGTTTGAACATGCGTTATGTTGTAATTTAATCAAATTAACACAAAAATATTAAGAAAAAAAATAAATGCATGTTTTGCTAGACTACTTTAGATGACAGAAAAAATATTTACTGAATATTCATGTATAATAATAAGAGAAAAATTAGGAAAATGATGTGTCCATGCCTGATGTTCTCATCCTCCGCAACACTTTTTGAGAACAGTTTAAGCACACATACAGAATTTTAATAAAGTTTGATTTTGAGTGACCAAGCACATGGACCAGTTACTTCAAGATCATTTTTTACAGTTAATTTGAAATATTGTCTTGTCAGAATGCTTACACGACATTTTGATTATCATTACCGCAACAGATGCTTATTAAATGTTAATTTAATTAATAGAAGCATAATACTTTGATTTTAAATGCATGTGCAGAATCTCCAAATTATGTTCTTTCAGGTTTGTCATGTCATTTTGAAAATATGTCAGTGTTGATGTTTTCTGACTGTTGCGGTAATGAGATTTTTTAGGACAAATTTTTTAAATTATGTTACAAAAAGTGTTAAATGATAAGTAAAAGTTTTTAAATTAATGTTCCCATTTACTCCAGACTTTGTTTTTCAATGTCTGGTGGGAAAAAAAGTAAATTTAAGCAATTTTTACATTTTCATGCTTGACATTTTTAAAACCAAGTATTCGTGAGAATCACCCCATTATCTGCAAGCAAGGTCATTGAAATTTGGCTCCCCTTATGATGTCACAAGGGGAACTTATTATAAAGATACCACCGCCTTAATCTGCACTATCCAACCACGGCACTGGAAACAGCTGCCAGTAAAACTGTAATTTTTTCAGACATTTTTAACGGTGTGGTGCTGGATTAATCTTAACTCTGTTCGCGGATCCGCCCCTTTAGGTTTTAAATATTATATACAACATGCACGGTGGTTTATATATATAAATGATACCATTCTTATATTTCCTCTAGTATGAAAGAAAGATTATTGGAATTTTCCTCCCAACTTTGTGTTCTCCGAGACCCATTGGTGTGGAAACTCAGCACTGTCAGCCTTAATGAAGACATCTGGAGTTTTCACCCAAGGTTTCCACCATAACAAACCCCGCAGTCCCCGTGTCAATATTTCAGCCCAGAAAAGTACAGTAAGTACATAATTGGGTTTCTCTCAAATAATCTTTGGAAAAATTCACTCTAAAGTGTCAATCATTGTCCTTCAGGTGCGTTATGATCACCAAGAATGACAACATTGTGATTCAGCAGAGAGAGGGACATTTTAATTGGCCTAAAAATACGGGAGGTTGCGACTGTTTGGTCTTACCTGTGAAGATGTCGACAGCGTCCGCATGCTTGTTGTTTGCAGTAAATTGGCTGAAGCCGAGAGAAACGGACTGATTCATGATAGACTGATTCAGCTAAATTAGGTTTGGTGAGAACAACAACGAACATCTCTCAAAGCTGTATCTGCTGTATTTGTGATTTATGGGTAAAACAGGACTAGAGGACTAGTCCAATGCATAACAGAATTAAATCAATGAGCTCTGCATCTCTGAAGATAACACTAGGAAACAAATGGTGTGTGTGTGTGTCTGTTGTGATTTTGTCTCTGTCATGTTCTGTTCGGTTTCATGATCTAAGGAGACCTTCACTGAGTTGAGTTATGATACTGTAGTTCAAGACACATCTGTGATATGCTGTTGCGTTGCTAACTGAATCGATTTTGATGTGAGATGAGAAAAATTGATAGCACATCACATACATAATACGCCAGGCTGTTGTCACTTTTCTGTCGTACTTGTGTGTATATGAAAAACTAGCGTGCTGAGATTTTGAGGATATAAAACATACAGTATGAAGAATTGACAATACGCTTTAGTAAGCACCTACTTAAAGGAAAAAAAACATAGTTTTTCAATATTTTACTATGTTCTTACCTCAACTTAGCTGAATTAATACATACCTATCTTTTTTCAATGTGTGTTTTAATCTTTGTACAGCGCCTCATGAATATGTTAGCATTTAGCCTAGCCCCATTCATTCCTATGGCTCCAAACAGGGATGAATTTAGAAGCCACCAAGCACTTCCATGTTTTCTCTATTTAAAGACTGTTATGCTGCGTTTACACCAGCCGCGGTAGAGGCGTCAAGCGCGAGTGATTTCAATGTTGAGTCACTTGCCCCTCCCACAAGAAGCGGATTTCGCTTCTGACTAGTGATCGACCGCTATGGATTTTTTTAGTGCCGATTTTTGTTTCATCAGCCTTAGCCGATGACCGATACAGCCTGACGATTTTCTTGAGCCAATATTTGGGGCCGATACTGCTTTTTCTCACTCAATTTACATCATAAAAATGACACAATGATGCCAATTGTTACAAGTCTCAATTAAAAAAAGTAACATTTATTGAACTTAAAAACCTATATTTAACAATCAGCAAAAACAGGTGAGGGTGCTATGGAACCATGAACTGCACTCTCCACAATGACGAGGAACTATCAGCAAAGGATATTGATTTTTAGCACTTTACTACTACATATATATATGTATATATATATATATATATATATATATATATATATATGTATGTATATATATATATATATATATATAAAAAACCGCTTCGTACAGCTATGATCAGCCGATGGGCCGAGCTTTCGATGTTGTCATGGAAAGGTTGGTTGTTTTTAGTCACATGACCTGCAATCGCTTGCGGCTTCCAGCACTATGTCTGTAAATAATGGCGGAAAAAATCGGCGAACACAGCAGCCACATATCGGCCAATGCCGATACACATAAAACTCGCAAAACATCGGCCTGATATATCAGCCGGCCGATATATCGGTCTATCACTACTTCTGACACGCGTCAAATGCTTGCTTTTTCCGCGAGTCTACTTCGCGCGCGTCAAATGCATTCAAACTGTTCAAGCGGCAAACTAGGCGTGGTAGACGTGATTTTGATCTCAAACGTGGCTGGTGTAAACGCAGTATTACATGAGTAGTTACGCGGGTAAGTATGGTGGCACAAAATAAAACTTTTGTTTGGAGCCATAGAAATGAATGGGGTTAGGCTAAATGCTAACACATTCACGAAGCGCTGTACAAAGATTAAAAGTGCACGCATTGAAAAAAGATAGGTATGTATTAATTCATCTAAGTTGAGGTAAGAACATAGTAAAATATGGAAAAACTGTTTTGTTTTCCTTTAATGCACCTCCAATAAATTTTTTAAAAGATGAATTGTACGTTTCTTAAATTTTATATAATTGATTCTTGGTGGTACCCTTTCAAAAATAAAGGCTATAAAATGATTTGGTTTAATCAGTTTTTACACATATACCCTGTACTCGAGAAGTATTTTTATGCCTCATGTAAACAGTGACTTCATGCCTCTCCCAGTCTGTCCTCAAAATGGCCACCTGCACGGACCCCTCAGATGATCCCATTTATCCCATTAGGAATCCGAGCCATATTCGGTCTCGCGCTCTCAGACACACGGGAAACACTATATGTTGAATATTCATGACAACCTGCCACTTACCGGATGCTCGTCCAACAACTGACAGCCAGAGAGAAAACGTTTCCGTGCTCCGTGAAGACTGGGGTGTGTCTGCCGGGCTGAAATATTCCTGTGGGTGTTGTTGCATCCAAAAATGTCAGGGGCACATTTGGCTTGTAAAACTGAGCTTATTTTTGCTCAGACGTGGCAGCTTAATGGCTATTACCTGGATTAGATGGCAATCTGTGCGAGGAGGGAAACTGCAGACGAGCACAGATAACAGTAGAGAGATTTTAGTAAACACAAGCTTTTATTTAGGGCATCTTAAAATTAAAAAATGCGCTTTGCACAAATATTGCACTACAAAAATCATGCTGCCTTAAATTTTTAACAATAAAGTTGGCTTTACGAATTATTTTAACTTACTATGTATTTTTTATGTTTTTACTTTATTTTAAATCCTCAAATTAAGTTAAGCAATTTCAACTTATTTTTTAAAAAGCACCAATGGTCCGATTCACTTTTTACATTTTCTTTGCAAAAGGTACAAAGCAAACAATGACACGAGTTATCGTCTCCAACGTAAATCTCTTTTCTTGGACTACAACAAACACACAGATTGTAGGCAACAGTTTACTTCCTGGGATTGATGATGTGGACAAGACCGACATTATCATAATTCCTCCCGGTTCGGACTCATAGCCTGTAAGTTAACTTCTGTTAGCATTGGATTGTGACCGAATCTTTCAAACATGGTAAGGAGCGTCACTTTTCCAGCTGACATCAGAGGTATTCAGACCAATCACAATGTACAGATTAGCTGGCCAATCAGGGACACAGAGCTTTTCAAATTCGTGTGTTTCAGGAAGAGAGTGAAATCCGGAGCTACAAAAAAGTACGGTTTGTGGGAAATATTGTGTTTTTTAACCATTAACAAACACATTGTATTATACCAAATACACAAAATAGCGTTGTTTTTTAGCAATAAAATAGTCAAAAAAATTGTGTGTATTTTATTTTACTGATATAACACCAGGACTGCTTTAAAAAAAAAGCATCAGGGATGTTTTTCTAACAGTGAGGCTGTCAGGTGAGAGACAAGTGATGGGCTGTGGCCGTGCTTTTTATCCAGGTGTATGATACTGTAGCCCTATACTGTATAAATCTCCCATGCAATCCTCAGACCATCCCCTGCTTTGCCCATGCTGATAGTGTAATAATGATCAGTAAAACAGGCACCATCTGCCTGCGGCGTGTGGCACCCAGGTCATTACACCAGATGGCATGAACTGTGCCAGCTGATGTGATTGTGTTAATAAACAGAAGTTTATTAACTGTCCTCTACCTCTCTCTCTAACTCTCGGTTCTCACCGTCTTGCTTTATCTCACACGTCGTCATCCATCAGTCACCCCCTGCTTTCTTGTCTTACCACTCTTTTCCTCTTTCCACTCGGCCTCCTCTGTGATGAGCAAAGCATTTGGGGGATGACAGCTTGTTAGCTCTCCCGTCCGGTTCATTGTGACTCCAGTAAACGGCTTGGTGACAGTAACTTGTGGCGTGTTGAGTGCACAGCCCTCATCAGCTTAGATGTCCTCATGGACACACGAATCTGCAAAGATGCTACATCAGCATCAGTGACTGTGAGGTGTGTAACACTGCTCTGTATAAAGGGGCTTGACAATTCTTTTGACCTGCTTTTTTGAAATTCCTGTACTGTTTGATGTAGATTTTTTTGTCGTAATCATAAAAGCCACATGAATTTCACATATATGCCAAAACACTTTGGTGCATGTTAACATGATTTTTGTGTGTGAATCCTATGTAAATTCCCATGTGATTTCACAATTTTTCACATTTTCTCTTACTCATATATTCAAACAGGGATGTTTAAAGGTGAACACCACAGTTTTCAATATTTTACTATGTTCTTACCTCAAATTATAAGCATTTATACATACCTATCTTTTATCAATGCGTGCACTTCATCTTTGCACAGCGCATCCTGAATGTGTTAGCATTTAGCTTAGCCCCATTCATTCCTTAGGATCCAAACAGGGATGAATTTAGAAGCCACCAAACACTTCCATGTTTTCCCTATTTAAAGACTGTTACATGAGTAGTTACACAAGTAAGTGTAACAAAATAAAAATAAGGTGTAACAAAAGTGGAACAAAATAAAACGTGGCGAATTTAAGTGGATAAAAAATGAGAACTATATTGTATGGTGGAAGAGCACTTAGTTTGCAGCACTTCGACCTAGCAGTAGCACAGTAACACATCGCAGTAACAAGCTCGCCGACTTCCGTCGACACGAGCGATAGTGATTGTTGGCGACTGAATGGTCGTGTCAGTTGCGTGACAAAGTTGAGAAAAGTTGAACTTTATGCAAACGATGAACGACTTTTTCGAGCGACTACCAATAAGAGCGAAGCAGTGGAGGTCACGTCAACCGTTTCTCATCAGTTACTGGAGTGGACGTTGCTCATTTGTTTATGACAACCAGATTTAGAAACGCCCCTTAACGTCCTTGTTGAAAGAGATGAGCGAAACACAGCGACAAAATCACTTATTATGCGAATGTACCTTCATACACCATATGTTGTATGACCCCTTTAACACTCTAAATGCACTGGGGCGGTACCCTTTCAAAAAGTACACCTTTGTACCTAAAGGGTTTATATTAGTACCTTAAAGACTCGTACGTCAGATCGCGCATGTCGGTACCTAAATGGTACATATTAGGACCTTTAAAAAGGGTACTTGACCCAGTAACAATTTTATTTGACCTTTCTTCTGACGGTGCACGTATGAAATGAGTAACTTAAGTACGTGTCTTTATTTTCAAAACAATTTGCACTGTTCCAAAAGCCTCTTTGCAAAGCTTAAATTACGTTGTGAAATACTGAAATTACTTTGTTATTGCAAGCTATTAGGCTGGAATAAAATAATTCTGACCATTAAATAGCCAATTGTAAATTATAGTGGTTATGTGAAAGTCTTTATCTTTTTGACATCAGCCAGTTAGGAAATGTAAAAATATGTTTGTCTTTTACAGCTCAGTTAATACAAAATGACCTTGTAGACTGTGGGAGGGAATTTTGACATTTGTATTATGTTCAAAGTATACATAAAAAACTAGATTTTCTTGATAATGTGTTACCTTTTTGACCCGATGATAAAATGGACATTAAATTGATAGTTGTTCAAACTTGACCAGCTTCTTAAACTTAATACATAGCAATTATTACAAAAAAATAATAACATTTTAGTGGGGTGTATGTCACTTGTTCAGTCTTGCATTGGATGTGGTTTGGTGGACATCAATTTGTCACCCACCAGCCAAGCTCTGCATGCAACAGATTGTACTGGCTTTGTATTATCAAATCAGTTATTATTCTCTTCTATACTACAGACTCCAAAAAGCGTGCTTCTTTATGTACAAGCTGCAATTGACATATAAAGTACAGAGATCTATGCGTTTATTTCACTTCAATCCAAAATCCAAGTTTCATGCATACTGAACAGGCTAGGATTACAATTTTTAGATGTTTTAAAGCAGGGGTGGGCAACAGTTTTAGCCTGAGGGCCACAGTTACTTTGGCAAAGTAAGCGGAGGGCCACACTTGGGAAAATTGCAATCAAACATAGTTACATGATTAAATGGTAAAAATTAATTCAATGCAAATATGTATAAGGCTACTCTGCAGTTACTTTGTCAGCCTATTTTAAGGCCTGATATTTATTTTTGCTAGGCCTGTCTGTCCTAGGCTACTCTAACATTACAACAACTGGATTTACTTTCAAGGATTAATTTCCTACCCTGCATATTGTTCAACTGTCATTCATACTACAGCAATATGCCCACGTGCAAACAATCATAACACACACACCATACGAACACACAAGACATGAGAAGATGATTTATTATTATTATTATTATTATTATTATGTATTTTTTATTTTTTATTTTATTTTGTATTGACAACCATGACAGTTTCATCCAAATTGCAAGTGCATCGTGGGGGCCAGATTGAAGCACTATGCAGGCCGGATCCGGCCCTCGGGCCGTATATTGCCCATGTATGTTTTAAAGGGACAGACCAAAAGTCCCAGAGTTGTTTCTCCAATATTGAAGTTTGATGTTGAGATTTTTGCAGATTTCTGCCGGATTTTAACTAACATACTATGACAGTTTCCAAAAGTTATAAATGATTGGTTGTCTTAACTCATTGTTAGGTAAAATATGTAAGGAATAATTGACAAAGAGCCGTTAAATTATTCGGAAATAATGCACACCCAAAAGCTGCATTATCGGGTGTGCATTATTTTTAATTATACCACAGAATGCTTTATTCTGATTGGCTGAGAAATGTTCCATGGGTGTTGATTATTTTTCTGTAAACCGCACACCTAACATTTTAAATATCTTTTAAAAAACCATGTTTGTGGTAACTGTGGTATAAGAGGAATAATTGACTTCGTTCCTTTGAATTATTTGAACCAATCAAAATAAAGCATTCAACAGTTCTGTGGTAAAAGGACATTTAACCTACTGAAAATGTCCAACCAGGGGTCATAACAACCCAGCATAGGTTATTTAAGTCCACATTTGGTAACATTTAACAGTATTTGAATTAGGTAATGCATTAGGTAACATGAACTAACAATGGAAATACTTGTACAGCATTTATAAATCTTTATTGATAGTTGGGTAACAACAACACAGTATAGGGTTATTTATAACCCAACAGTTGGGTTTGTCCATATTTGTCCATATTTGACCCAAAAAAATAGATTTTAATGCATATAATAATGTACACTTATACAACCGTGTTGTAAAGTGTTAACAATAAATCCAGAAAATGTTTATTTTTGACCCAGCAAACCTAGCATTTTGGGTTAAAACAACTCAGCATACGTTAAATTGAAACCCATTGGGTTGGGTGCGTCCCTTTTGGACCCAGCAATGGTTGAAAATAACCCAGGATATTTTAGAGTTGAGTGGTTGGGATTGTCCATACATTCTAAAAAATGCTGGCGTTGGATCAAAAAGTGACAAACCTAGCCAATGGGTTAAATTAACCCAGAAAATGTTCATATTTGACCCAACAATGTGTTAAAACAACTCATTAAATTAAATCCCAATGGGTTGGATTCTTCCCTTTTTGACCCAATGTTGGGTTGAAAATTGCCCAGCATATTTTAGATTGTATAGCTTACCTTACCTTATAGCTTGCCTTTATGGTAATAAAATAGCCTTTTCTCATTATAAACGAGTAAACTTAAGCTATTTTTAATCTTGGCTTGTGTGGGCTGTATACTGTGCAAGCTAAAAAATATGTTTTTTTCAACCCAGGGTTGGATCAAAAAAGGAAAAACCCAGCTTTGGGTTAAAATCCAGAAAATGTTTATATTTGCATACATTTACATTTAGTCATTTAGCAGACGCTTTTATCCAAGTGACTTACAAATGAGGTAAACAATAGAAGCAATTAGAACAACACAAGAACAGCAATATATATGTGCAATAAAACTAGTCTCATCAAGCCATACAGTATACGGTTTTTTAACAGTAAAGAAAAAAGATAAAAAATAGAAATATTTGACCTATGGGTTAATACAACCCAGGATTTTGGGTTGTAACATAGGTTAAATTAATCCCCCGATTTTGGGCTTGTCCCTATTTGATCCAGTGCTGGATTGAATAACCCAATAAGAAAACTCCATTTAACCACATTTATTCAATTTACACATTTTTTCCCACCAAGTATCTGCAGATTCATGGTTTGGATTTTGGGTAATATACTGCATATAACACACTGCCTCATAAATAAGATGTATCTTTTGCATACCGAGACCTAGTTTGAGCATAATTGCATGTGTCCACCCATATACATTAATCTATTTGATAAGCCCGCCTGAACCTGTTCAAATACAGCGATCTATAGCTTTCATAGCATCGGCCCTTCATTCTGTAATTGCAGTTCGTCGCAGCCATCTGTCACACTATGGTCTGCGTCTCATCCCTCCTTTTTGTTCATTAGCACAATTATTCTCCCTCCGATTGTGAGCGCAACTCCTTCTGGTCATCCAACAGTCATATAACATTCCTGGCACCCACTAATGGGTCTTTGTGTGCTGTGAATAAATGTGTGAAGGCTGTTTCTGGATTAGGCCTCAATGTGCTTTTTCTTCAGTATTACGGGTGTTAAATTCGGCTTATTAATCAAACAGCTCTACTGGCCAAAGTCCACGTGTCAATAAGGTGTTTTCATGGATGTTGCTGCTCCGTTGAAATCCATTTTGTCTACTGTCAGAATGGGATTCGGTTGGCAGAAAGAGAGAGAGAGGCATTTTCCAGACCGAGCATCATTGATTTTATTGTACGTTACAGTGAGTGTGTGTCAGGTGAATGAAGGCTTGTCTAGATACGAATATTGTTTGGGATTTCAAAGGAAGTTTAATAGCTTGAGAAATATACTTAACATTAAAGTATAAGGTTCATTCTTCATAACCTTTCTTATTGTAATAAACTCAATAACTGTCATGCATGAAAGATTTTATGATACATATGTTAAGAGAAACATATATATAAATGAATTTTCAAAGTTTGATGCTCTCTGATGTGCACTGTAAAAACAGGCAGTTATTTTGTTTTTTTCTGCAATGTTTTTTTGCAGGAAATATGTCCCTAAACTACATTTCACAAAATTACAGTGATACAGCTTCAATAATACCTGCTAATGGGTTTTGATTAAGTTTAATGAGATTTCATTAGGCTAAAGGTAGTTTATAAGAAAGAAATTTAAATTAAGAGATTCATTTTGATATTTCTATTACCTTAAGAGAAATCATTGGTCTCTAGGATTTCACATACTGTAATAGGATTCACATAGTTTCTTGGCACTGTAGTTTATACACTGTCAGAAAAAATTGTAAAAATCATCCTGTCACTGGGACAGTTCCATTTAAAAAGGTCCCAGTATGAATAGGTGCAGATATGTATATTTCTAGTACTAATAAGTATTATGTACCTTACTAATAATATGCACATTTTTGTAACAATATGGGTCACTGAGGTACTAATATGCATCCTTTGCTAATATTATGGGGCTTTGAGGTACTGATATGCACCCTTTGTTACCAATATGGGTCTCTGAGGTAATGCACTTTTTGGTACCAATATGGGACTCTGAGGTGCTAATATGCACCCTTTGCTACCAATATGGGACTCTGAGGTACTAATGCACTCTTGGTACCAATATGGGACTCTGAGGAACTCATATGCACCCTTTGCTACCAATATGGGGCTCTGAGGTACAATGCACTCTTTGGTACCAATATGGGCTCTGAGGTACTAATATGCACCCTTTGCTACCAATATGGGGCTCTGAGGTACTAATATGCACTCTTTGCTACCAATATGGCACTCTGAGGTACTAATGCACTCTTTGGTACCAATATGGGGCTCTGACGTACTAATATGCACTCTTTGGTACCAAAATGGGACTCTAAGGTACTAATGCACTCTTTGGTACAGTACCAATATGGGGCCCTGAGGTAACGCGCACTCTTTGCTACCAATATGGGGCTCTGAGGTACTAATGCACTCTTTTGTACCAATATGGGGCTCTGAGGTACTAATATGCACTCTTTGCTACCAATATGGGGCTCTGAGGAACTCATATGCACCCTTTGGTACCAATATGGGGGTCTGAGGTACTAATGTGCACTCTTTGGTACCAATATGGGGCTCTGATGAACTCATATGCACCCTTTGGTACCAATATGGGGCTCTGAGGTACTAATATGCACTCTTTGGTACCAATATAGGACTTTGAGGTAATGCACTTTTTGGTACAAATATGGGGCTCTAAGGTACTAATGTACTCTCTGGTACTGTACCAATATGAGGCCCTGAGGTAATGCACTTTTTGGTACCAATATGGGGCTCTGAGGTACTAATATGCACTATTTGCTACCAAAATGGAGCTCTGAGGTACTAATGCACTCTTTGGTACCAATTTGGGGCTCTGCGGTACTAATATGCACCCTTTGCTACCAATATGGGGCTCTGATGTAATGCACTGTTTGGTACCAATATGGGGCTCTAAGGTACTAATATGCACCCTTTGCTACCAATATGGGGCTCTGAGGTACTAATATGCACTCTTTGATACCAATATGGCACTCTGAGGTACTAATGCACTCTTTGGTACCAATATGGGGCTCTGATGTACTAATATGCACTCTTTGGTACCAAAATGGGACTCTGAGGTAATGCACTTTTGGTACAAACATGGGGCTCTTAGGTACTAATGCACTCTTTGGTACAGTACCAATATGGGGCCCTGAGGTAATGCACTTTTTGGTACCAATATGGGGCTCTGAGGTACTAATATGCACTCTTTGCTACCAATATGGGGCTCTGAGGTACTTATGCATTCTTTGGTACCAATACGGGGCTCTGCGGTACTAAAATGCACCCTTTGTTACCAATATGGGGCTCTGAGGTAGTAATATGCACTGTTTGGTACTAATATGGGACTCTGAGGTAATGCACTTTTTGGTACCAATATAGGGCTCTAAAGTACTAATGCACTCTTTGATACAGTACCAATATGGGGCCCTGAGGTAATGCACTTTTTGGTACCAATATGGTGCTCTGAGGTACTAATATGCACTCTTTGCTACCAATATGGGGCTCTGAGGCACTCTTTGGTACCAATATGGGGCCCTGCGGTACTAATATGCACCCTTTGCTACCAATATGGTGCTCTGAGGTAGTAGTATGCACTCTTTGGTACCAATATGGGACTCTGAGATAATGCACTTTTTGGATTCCAATATAGGGCTCTAAAGTACTAATGCACTCTTTGGTACAGTACCAATATGGGGCCCTGAGGTATGCACCCTTTGCTACCAAAATGGGGCTCAGATGTACTAATGCACTCTTTGCTACCAATATGGGGCTCTGAGGTACTAATGTGAACTTTTTTGTAACAGTATGTGCCTCTGAGGTTCAAATATGAACTCTTTAGTAAAAATATAGTACCTTTGAGGTACTATTATGCACCCTTTGGTACCAATATGGGGGTCTGAGGTACTAATATGCACTGTTTGGTACCAATATGTGCCTTTAAGTCACTAATATAAACTATTTAGGTGCATTTTTGAGTATTTTCTCTGACAGTGTTCTAAAGTATGCTTACTATTTGCTCTTTGGGAAAATGTTGCATGCACCTTCATTTGTGTGTTGCATTGGATAAAAGTGCTAAATAAATACATGTGTAAATGTGAATGTACCACATGCAATTGAAGAAAGCTACATGTGCAAAGTATAGCAGTAAACACGGTAAATGAAAATAGCAAATGTTTGTTAATCCTGAGTAAATAAATAAGCAAGTTATACATCTACATGATAATCCTGAGGCGTTTTATGCACCCAGAAAAGTTTGAGAACACACCGGTGATTCAGAGACTGAATGCATGTAAATAACCAAAGCAGCAAATTGTCATTTTGATTGCAAGATTGCCCAGCCAGTTTTAGATGTATTCACAATCACCGTATTTACATAATTCACTCTAACTTACCACTGCTTTGCTAATCAGCACCTGCCACGCTGGAGCTGCCACGGGACAGAAGGTGAACGGGCTGGCTTCCATTGCAATTCGTCTATGTGTACTGAGCATGCTCAGTCAGATGCCTCCCGTACGTCTCGTCGCGCTGCGAGGTTTAACCGAACTGATGAGCAACAGCGACCAAAACAACGTCTCGCTCTGTGAATAAAGCCTCGCGGGCCATCCCACGGGACACAATTATATGCAAATGAGGGCAATTAAGTCCTTGCACACCACGAGACGAGATCAAAATTAATATTTACACTCTTCCTAATAAATCCGTCTATCTCCCCATCCTTTCTGCAGGTGGCATGCTTTCTCTAGGGTAATCTACGCTGGCAAGTGAGATGTTTGCTTGAATCACGCTTCGCTGACATTCCCCCCTAACAGCAGAATCATGAAAATGTGTCATTACTGTTATTATTTCTCGTTTGTAATTCGCATTATCCTCATTGCGATGATTGGCACTTGGATTAGGGGTCGTGTTTATTGTTCGGCTCACTTTATTTTGTTGAATTAGAACCAAAAGCCCAACAGGGCGTTAAATTTTGATTATATCGGATAAATTATCACTGGGAAACGAAACTGTGACTCATGGAAGAAACTACGTTTTATTTGACACCCATGAAATGTATGTTCTGATTTTGTAAGACACACGTATAAAACGTCTGGTGAATTTAAATGGATTGCTGCTATTTTTGAGTCACCGGTGCAGTTTTTTTGACTGTCAAAGTGTCCCAATCTACCTGAATTCACACTATATGCTAACCAAATGCTAATCTCTTATGGTTCATGTTCATGGTTCCCACAAGTCCTTGAAATCCTTGAAAGTTTTTGAATCTGGGGGAAAAAAATCAAGGCCCTGAGAAGTTTTTGAAAATATACATACATAAAATACAGGTCATTGAAAGTGCTTGAATCTATTTTATGCAAGAAGATTTCTGGAAAAAAATCCATATTATTCCCTGTGTAATGTAGGATAATATCATAAAAATTCTAGACTTTTTAAGCACACATGCTAAACTATTTGCGTTAAATGTTTATATCTTCTGTATGCGAATGCTGATTCATACCAAAATGCTTTTTTGCATAGTTGTGTTTGACACATTAAAACGTCTCGGGTTACGTATGTAACTGTTGTTCCCTGAGAAGGGAACGAGACGCTGCGTCTCCCTTGCCATACTTCCTGTGTCCCTTTAACGCCGTCTTTGGAAACATTTCAGATAGCGATATACTTCCTGACTCCCGCGTCACCCTGTCTTTGTCGTTAAGCCTCACCATTGGTTGAATTTGATATACATATTCAGACGCACTTACCCCTGAAGGCGTCCCCAAAGCGTCACAGCAGTGATGCAGCGCGAGTTCCCTCGAAAGGGAACTGTAACAATGTATCTTAAAAGGTAACACGATGTAACCTTGCTCTCACTTGAAATGAGTCCCCACATTTAGTCCTTGAATTTGAGGGTATAAAACCTTGAAAGTCTTTGAAAGGTCCTTAAATTTAAAGTTAACTAAGGTGTGGGAACCCTGCATGTTGCTAAGTTGGTAGAAGATTGCATTAGTAACGCAAAGTAAACATCAAATACCTTAACCATATTGTTAGAATTTGTCGCAAGTCGCAAGTATTATCATCTGACTTGGTATAAATAATCATTTACACCAAAGATAACTGTCAAATTAAAAAGGATTTAATGTTAAATGCAATCGTATCTTTTTATGGGGCAGTATTTCCATATTGCATTACCCATTGTCAGGGCCTCTTTTAAATCTTACCTCCTTAACCTTTGATCTTTCACCTCTGCTCACACGAATTCTGTGATTTATGGGGACAGATACGTTTTAATGCATCAGGGTCAAAGAGAAACTGCAGCTTATGTAGGGACCCTTAAAATTTCAAGATGCTTATAAAACACTTGGCATCTACAGTAACCAATTCCATATTACTGGAAAACTCTAACTGTGCTGTATTAGATAACACACACATGGTAGTTTAATGGTTTTTAACTGGTTCTTAACTCATTTTCCTCTCTTTTTATGATTATGGCTCTTAAAAGATTGGGTATAACAGATTGGCGCAGAAAATGGGCATAAAATGAATTTGGCCGCGCTTCCCGGACACTATGAGATGAACGTTCCCTTGTGACATGCCGGAGCGTTTCGAATCTCTCTGAATACGTTATCCAGTTTGATAAAACGTTCACACCTCTGGTCCCGTGAAGAGTGATGACTCGTGGTGCTCTTATTTCATCTAAAGAGGCTTGTAAACAAATGAGGCCGGACAGGCGCAATATGGAAACATGCCCCTGATGTCTGCAGCACCGAGGAAGTTATGACTACACACGCTTTGTGGCTCTGTTCCGGGTAATATACTCCCAACACATTCAGTCATTATAAACGGACCACGGTCAGGGCCAAATTGACATCAAATGAGGGCTTTGAATTAGCCCTTCTCGTCACCATTGATTTATACTCAGTGGTAAATTGCATCTCCTGAGGAGGAGCGCTTTTAAACAACAGCTTTTCAAGAGCGTAATTGATCTCAGTGTAAGAGATCCTGAAAGGACTGCAGGCCTGTTCAGGAAAACATTCATTTCTTTGCTACCTAAAGAGAAGGATCTATTTCATCTATTTCAAAGAACTTCAAAGTGCTTTGTTGTAGGTATTGCGTTTTAATTGAAGTACTGTTTACTTGCTGTAACATGGCAGATTTACATAATAAAATGTTATGGACATAACTTGTATTATTCAGCTTTACTGTATTTCTGTATTACGTGATACAGGAAAGCAAAAAGTTTCATGCATTACAAATAGAATCAGTGTGATGGTAAACATAATACACAGCCGCAGTGTTATTTTACATCAAATAATAATTTAATTGACTCTGCCTTGCCTTCTTAATTGGAACATTGGCTGTGTAATTGGGATGTTGGTGTCATTTGTGTTTACGCTTTGTTATGCAAACTAATGAACAGTATTTCTTAAGAGATTTGCGGTGTTGCTTGAGTGTCCGTCCCAGCGATGTGCCTGCTAGCATGCCCTCTGAGCCCTGCAATTCACCCACTGTTAATGAGATTCTAATGTATGCAGTACGGTTCAACAAGCACGAAGATGCCTTTCTGCACCAGGTCTCATGTTCAGTGTGTCATGGGTGTGTGTATCACTGATAATTGTGTGTGTGTGCGGTTATTCTAATGAAAATCATTGTCGTTTTTGCTGACCCCTGTCTTCTTTAAAGCCAGGTGAACGTTCTACAGTACTGGCCATATTGTGCCTTTATTATTGTAAGACATCATTGTTGTCGCCCAAAACAGCTCGAATAAAAGCTATTCTTTTTGCAAACTACTTATTCATTGTACTATGCTAAGATGTAGAGGTTTAAACAGTTTTATCTGTCCGGAATGTTTCTTTGCCTTTGTCCTGAAATGCTGGGGGTCCTGGGACCCTGCAGAGGACAAGGGGTTTTGGAGAATGGATGGATGGATGAATGAATGGTTCACACTGTTTGCTATTAGGCATGAGGGTTATTATTGAGATATATGACTAGTAATGCAAAGGACTGAAATATGAAATGATCGCGATCTTGGTATTGTTGCAATGACACATATTGTTTATATGTCAGGATTCTTACATTTTAAGATATAAAATAAGTGCTTGTGTATGTATGTCACAAAAACAGAGACGGGGCAAGAAGACAAAAAGTGAGACAAAGAGATACAAAAAGAGGGTCAATTGTATTTTTCTTCCAAATGCACTGTGCACCCAAAAATGTGGGTCAAAAACATTGATTCCCCAAAGCTGAGTACGGCAATTCGCCTCAAAAGGAAACAAAATGAGATTCACTCACTGCATTGATCATTCACAATAGAGTTTGAAATATTTTGCCCTCCTGAAGGATTTAATGAGGATGTTGGAAGTAAACACCTCATCCACAATGCTAAAAGCGGTTAGATAACAGGCCTCCAAAACTAATTACATTTGCATTTTACGAAAAGGAGGTAGTGGATAAAGGCAATATTGGAAACTAGTGGTGAAACTGTATAATCAAGATCACCAATCACCTTTTGTGATGCATATTCTTTTTTAGATAATAGACTTGTGGTTTGGTTTAAACGATGCAACTGAGACATCCCTCAAACGATGCATTGCTTGAGCCACACACAGACATATGCTATTTAGGTTGGACTCACTGGGGGTCGCTATTACTCCTTTATTGGAGAAACCATGCACAGAGATGTCTAGTTACACATCACGCTTAACTCGCTCTGGATAGCATGGATACTAAATATATTTTCCCCTCAAACTTTAAATATATCCTGAAATTTTTAATAATTCGTATTTATAGCTCGGTTAAGGAGCATGGAGCTTATAACAGGGTTGTGGGTTTGATTTTTAAGGAAACCACGTACCGAGAAAACATATTAAAGTCTGCCAAGCGTAAATGTAAAATCTAAATGTATTTTCAGCTAAACCTGCTCATATCAATCAAAGTCATATTTGTATAGACAAACAACACTAGGTTAACTGTCTTGTTTATTATTGCAATACTAAACCTTATTTTTACGTTAACGTTTTAATTACTCTATAACAGTGATAAAGGCACTTAAATATATTTATTGTTTTTAATAACAAAAACAAAACACTAAAACAGCATGCGTAAAAATTTTGCGTAGGTATTCTTTGTTCAGTTTTTGGTTTATCTTTCGCCTCCCTGTACGCAGGCTGAGAGTTTTTCCTGCATGCGATTGGCTGGCCTCTCAGTGCACCTGTTCTGTCCGAGCACTCCATTGGCTACTTCAGACGTCAATCATTCCCTCCTCTTCTTCACGCGCTTCCCTCTCCTTGCGCTGGAGTACCAGCTTGACTGTTGGCCTTTCTGTCTCTGGAGAACTACGCGACCAAGTTCGTTGAGGTAAAGCGCAGATAAAACTCAGACATGTCAACGCAAAACCTGCCTCAGCGGAGCGATGGGAACATTTCAGAGAGAGTTAGCGGCGACCGACGGTGGTTTTGCGCTCCTTTGCGCCAAGATACGGATTCATAGGACGCGCGTCTTTTCCTCCCCGCGAGCTCGCTGTCGCGCGGAGAACGCCAACTTCTGCGGCGCGTGATTCCTGCTACACCGCCACCGGTCTGGAGCTCTGTACTTGTGTTTATAAACTTCACGTAGAAGGGAATATCAGCCTCAGAGGAGCAGTAGAGTGACTTTTACAGTGTTTTAATACGGCTTTACCACTTACATGCGACGCGCAAGTCTCGTTTTAACGGAATTTTGGTGACATTTAACAGACAACAATTTTGGGGGACCCGAACGGCACGAATCTGCTGCTTGACAAATTACATTCTCCAATGAGGAATATATTATTTATTGAACAACTTGTCAAACTAGACTATTCATAATGTTGTTTTTGAACAATAATCTACTAGCCAGAAAGCCAAAGATGATCGCTGTTAGGATGACGTTACTTCACGCGCTCCTCGTCGCCTCATCTCTCCACCGAGGTAAGAACCATTTACGCACATCCAGAACTTGTTGCAAAACTGCTCGTTTACTTATATAAACTCTCTCTTTTGCTCAATGCATAACCATAGAAAAAACACTACCTATTTATTTAACCAAACTAAAAACAATGATAGTGCGCTTTCATGTTTTACGCGTGCCATAAAGGCAAAGTTGCGGTATTTCACGAGTTTCTGAGCTGTCTCCTGTTTAACTTGATCCATTTGGACATCTTAATACTCTTAAAATATTTATAAAGAAATGCACACTTTTCTTTGATACAGTAAGTGGACTGTGTGTGTGTTTGGTGTTTGGGACGCTGTGGTGCGCTATGACAGCGGCTGTGTGGTTTTGTATTGCCAAGCATAGTAAATAATAGAAATGTTAGTTTCTCACCTTGTTGTTTTGCACTCTTTCATTAATTATGTATGTTTGTATTTAGCTAGCAAGACAGATGTAGCCTTTTAACCAAAGGATGCACAGTTGCAGGCTATCAGAGTTTATTTTCTACCTTAAATTGAGAAAGAACGCGTGCTGTTTTATATTAAAATGTTTAATTTTCATTATGCACATGAGGAGAATATACAATTAAACAGCATTTTATTCACGTCAAAAACGTTATCGTAATGTGCAAATGAAAGTAAATTCTGAAAGTGTGGCTTAAGCGTCCCATTGCGCACTATTTTCTCCTGTTATTCATTTATAATTAAGCATGTTAAATGAGATGGTTTGTTGAGTACCAGTCAAAGCAAGATTAGCAGATGCTGCATAAAACTAATGCTTTTCATTAAACCTTAATTTATTTCTTGTTACCACCAGGAGTCTTTATCTGTGGTTTTGTCCGTGAAGTCATATGATCTACCTTGTTAAGTGGCTAACTCACTCTTTCCGCTTTGTTTTTTCCCAGCCTTTTAAAATACAGTTTACCATGCAATGCAATTAGTGCTTTTAAATCCCAAAGGAGGTTGAATAAATAGGTCGATTTCTGCTGTAGTTAAGGTGAGCCACCTTATTTTCACCCTTCGCAGATGCAGAGACAGTGATAAAAATGTCCAGACTCGTGTCCCAGCAGCGTGCTGTTTCTATTCATCCTGTCCACCTGAGGAAGCCCACAGTGGCCTTCACATCTATTTTTACTTGCACTATCCCAGCAAGTCTGGAACTGGACATGTCATACAAACAAACAATTAGGGGTGTGTGGAAGGAGAGAGACATGGAGAGGAAGTCACGAGTGTAGGGCACTGCAAAATTAGAAACTGTGTGTTGAAGATCTTGTTTAAGGCAGAACATGAGGGATGTCAAGTTTGTCTGAGTGTGTTTGTGTGTGGGTTTAGATGGTATCAGAGAGGTTGACTCTGGAGACAGCACTTGCTGATCTAAGCACCGAAACTGTCATCATCATCATTACTGTTCTTCAGCCTCCGCAGCTAAGGTGGCCTCAGACCACCGTGAGTAATAAACTGCAGGTAAAAAATACATAATTTGCACGTTCAGAGAGTATGTGGTTTAAATGCATGGATTTGTGTCTGCTGAGCCGTACTACATCCACACGAACACCTGGCAGGTTTGTCAGTATTATTATAATAGTGCCAGTTTGTTTTTTTTAAGTTTGCAAACCTGCTCACATGTTCAGGATTGACTATATGCGTACTATAGCAAGAGGAATAGAAGCAAATGCTAGAAAGAAATGCAACTGTATAATGTTTATATGTGTGTGTGTGTGGTAGCAGGGTGGGGTGCATGTGAGCCAAATTTTGACGACTGTAGGGGAGACAGATCTGTGAGTGAATTACACCAATTTTGCTGTTTGTCTGCTGAAGGCCGGAATGCGCACCTGCTCCCTGTGACGGCATCGATAAATCATGGGATGAAAGGTTTTCGTTGCTTCTGGGAATTTTAGGATCTTAATTGACGAAAGCAGATGGATGTTTACAGAAGGACAGTCTTACAAGTGAGGCTTTAGGCTGTATGATTGTAAAACATATCTCCGCCTTTCTTATCTTTAGCATCCTTCCCTTCAGCATCTTCAGATCCTTATGTGTTTCAGGGCTCTGCTGCAGGTCTGAGCAGTTGTAACAAAACCAGAGGTGTGATTAAAACTGTCAGACTATCAGGCTGTCAAACACAGTTGCCCTGCCGCACGCACACATGCACGCAGGCAACACACTGGCCGTGCTTGCGAGCCGAGCCGGGGACCCATATGTTGGAGGGTTGGCTGACACCAGGGAGATGATTTGCTCTAGGGAGACTGTGAAGCCTAAATCTTGTTCTCCACTAACTCGCATACCGTTTACGCACAGGCACACACACAGCCATGCCGGCATTCAGGCATGCTTTTTACGCACAAACACCCATTCGTTGTTTTTCTTGCTGACAAGTTTTCTAAAAAAGCAATATAAATAGTTTCTTATATTCATCAGATCAAATTTAAGCCACAGCTAGAAGAAGTGTGAGTGTGGCGCATACGCATGTGTGTGCTTTTAATAATCTATATTCAAAGAGGGGTAATCAAGAATATATTTCCCCACAGATTGGCATCCAGAGAGAAAAAAAATGAGAGCGAGCAGAGGAGGGCTGCAGATGAGTGAAAGTAATGACTGTGATCATTATCTCCTATGTTTTTATTTGAGATAATGACCCAGAGGAAGATAATAAAACTCCCAAAGGATAGATTTCTATTTTTTTCTCTCTATGTCTCTCCCCTTTCCGATATCTCTTTTCCCCCTTTCATTTTCCTAGAAATGACTGGGAAATTTCACCAGTTTATATATCCGCACTTCCAAAATGACTCTAAAATTCGGAACACAGGAACATTTTTATTTGCGAGTTTAAAGGTAAATGTTTAGTTTAATAAACTACGTTGTGTTCCCATACAGTACAAAGTCTGTAAACGTTATTTTGCCACTCCTAACCTTCAGAGCCGAAGTGAAAGAAGTATGCGAAGACGGAAATGATTTTCCATTACTGCAGAAAGACCAGTTAGCAGGTTCCCATTTTGCAAGCGTAATAAAATTGAAAACTTTCATCTCAGCAAATTGATTTCAGTCGGATTCAGGAAGAATAAATGAAGAGAAAAAAAATCATTAGATCACTGGAGCGTGGCTGTACCGGGGAAACTTTTGAAATACGCATAGACGGACTATGTATAGACTACATACTGTAGCATGTTTAATGTGGGCATACATACGTTTTACTTTTATTCATTCACTCATTCAGAGGATGTAACCTGTAAAGGTGATTTCTGTTTTAGGGAAGGACAGAAAGATCAATTTAAAGGATTAGTCAATTTTCTTAAAAAATTAAAATCTGATAATTTACTCACCACCAAGTCATCCAAAATGTGGATGTCTTTCTTTGTTCAGTTGAGAAGAAGTTATGTTTTTTGAGGAAAACCTTCCAGGATTTTTCTCATTTTAATGGACCTCAACACTTAACAGTTTTAATGCGGTTTAAAATTGCAGTTTCAAAGGACTCTAAACGATCTCAAACGAGCATACGGGTCTTATCTACCGAAACGATTGTCATTTTTGGCAAGAAAAATAAAAAATATGTACTTTTACACCACAACTTCTCTTCTTCCTCCGGCTGTGTGACGAGCCAGCGCGACCTCACGTAATTGCGTAATGACGTTGAAAGGTCACGTGTTACATTTGCAGACCATTTTAAACAATAAACTGACACAAAGACATTAATTAGTATCATTCGACATACAACAACGTCAGAACGGTCCTCTTTCTCCACCCTTGTAAACACTGGGGCGTAGTTTTGCATACGTCATCCGTGACCTCTTGACGTGATGACGTATTATGTGAGGTCGTGCTGGCGCGTTATATGACCGGAGGAAGATGAGAAGATGTGGTTGAAAAGTGCATATTTTTTATTTTTCTTGCAAAAAATGACAATTGTTTAGCTAAATAAGACCACTATGCCTCTTTGAGATCGTTTAGAGTCCTTTGAAACTGCAATTTTAAACTGGATTGGAGTGTTGGGTCCCATTAAAGTCCATTAAAATGAGGAAAATCCTGGAATGTTTTCCGCAAAAAACTATTTCTTCTCGACTGAACAAAGAAAGACATCAACATTTTGGATGACATGGTGGTGAGTAAATTATCTAGATTTTTTAAGAAAATTGACTAATCCTTTAAAGCTGACTATTACATATTATAAAACAAAGCAGAATAAAAAGTGATGCATCTGAAGGCTAGACAAAATGTTTTTTTTACAGCATTAATCTATTTCATTCCTATGCTTTTAAAAGAAAGCATTCACTATATTTACAGGCTGCTGGAAGGTATTTCTCTATTCATAATGTCTTCCAGTTCATTTAACAGGTACATGCCCTCACAAAGCCTGCGAAATTATTGGCATTATCGTCAGCTCCACACACGCTGGCACTTTCTTTTGGATGTATTGTAGTCATACGGTATTGGCTGTTGAAATTAAAGTTGCACTTCTGTGTTACTATTAGGCCATCATTCCCTTCTTTCTTCTCACTATGGCCATTCTCTGTATCGATTGGGCAGGGCTCTCTCTTCCCTGTGATGTAGAGACGGGAGGGAGATGAAAATGAGAGGATACTGGAGATGTTAGAGGTGCTTCTTGTTTGTGTAGATGGAATAATTAACGCTCATTAAGAGGGTGATGAGCGGCTTAGGGGTGGTGCTACTTGTTAGGATAATTAGAGTCAAGTAGGCCTCATTATGCAAATTGGGAGGAAGTGCGATGCTGTCAGTGTTTACCTGAACTCTGCCGTATCGATGACCTCAGATTGAGAAAATGACAGAGAGGCGCAGAGCAGCTAAAGAAAAGAGGGATAATGGGGTGATCTGGAGAGAGAGAGGAAATTGAAATAGTCGCAATCCGTTTTTAGAGCTGCGAAGAGGAGTGCAAGTAATTGTATAACAAAAACGAGAGATGATGAATGAAATTTATAATGTGTAATTAAATATAAGCCCAGACCGCAATAAAGAGGCCGCTCCATTTTGAAGACGGAAATGAAATGTTTCCAGATTTATTTTACTGTAGAGAGATACGTGGGTGAGCCTGACTTTCAGGGCACTGTGCTGCAAAAGAAAAACAACTCTTTAGCATTATGGGTAAAAAAAACGCAGTGTAAAAGTTGACACTGTGAAGTCATTGTGCCATGGTGAAGAACACTTGATGTGTCAGTATTCTCACTGTTTCTCTAGAGAGCACTTTTGTAGCGGTCTGCAGAGGGGCTTAAAGTGCTAAAAGTCGAGATTGTGTGAAATGTGTTCAGGTATAGGATTTTATGTATTTATGAGTGTGTGTTTTGCGCACACCTCCAGAGTTGTCTACGTGTCCGCTGACCTCTAATGGGCTGCGACTTGTGTGTGATGAATCGAGGCTTTCGTTAACCGCAGGCCTCGGAGAGTGATTAGTCCTCAACATGTTGCCTGTCCGGCTGAGTTTTGGCACCGTGACACGTACACACACACAGATGATGAGACCCAAATGACTTTGCTCAGAGTTGGGTGGGGTGCCTACACAGTGCTGTGTGTGGCCAATCTTGGCATCAGATCACTCCATCACTTTGCCTGGCATAAGTTCTGTCATATGGTCTGTCTGCTTGGCGTGACCTTACTGCTCTCTGTACGCCTGTGATGCAGTAATAGATAAAAAATGCTTCTGGTCACAACAAAAAAAGCCTCCTCTGCAAAACAACTTATGAAAGGAAACTAGAAATAAACAAATTAGTGTCCCACTTGGCGCAGGAATCAGATCTAAATGTTTTGCAATGTCTGAGAATTTCAATTTCCTTTCCTCTCTGCTGGTGGCTAGATGAACGAACCGGTGTATATTTGTCTGCTTAATAGTTACACTAATAAGAAAATAAACTATTTTCTACAAGTAATAAGGAATGAATCACTAGTAACAGATTTGATACGGTCAAATCAATGCTTATTTATTACGTGCACAGTACCGCATGCAGCAGCAATTGTGGGCAATGAAAAGTAGTTAAAATCATTCAAAGGAAAGACAGAAAGCAAAACGTTTTTAAAAACGGTGATATACTTGTGAATAAAAAAAAAGGAGAAATAGTAAAGATTTCACTAATACTAAGAGCCGATTATTTAGACTATGTATACAGTATACCGGGGGTCTCCAACCTTTTTTGTAATCAAGGGCTACCACAATGGATTAAACTCTGGAGAGCTCATTTTTACTAAAAATTTTTTTGGTTTACTTGTTTATTTTATTTTATTTTATTTGATATGTTTTAGTATTGTTTAAATTGTTATCGTGCATAAACCAAGCGAAGATAATATTAAATATAAGTAATAAATAAATATTACAATTGAGACTAGTATTAGAATGTGCTTTAGCACCACGTTGGAGACCCCTGCGGTATATGATACAGATGCCAATAGTTTGGTGGTTATATTGCCGTCCATTAACTAAATTCTGAAGATTACATTTTCTGAATGTTATTCATGATGCATAACGATTAATCACGATTATTTTATAGCATAATAAAAGTTTTTGATTACATCAAATATGTGTGTGAACTGTGTATAATAACTTTGATAAATGCACACACATGCATGTGTATATATTTAAGAAATGTTTACATGTGTGTGTGTGTATATACATTTGTATATTTATGTATAATTTATATTATATATAAATATAAATACTCAATATATAAATATATATATTTTTCTTAAAATTATACATGCATATGTGCATATTTATATACACACATTTATTATACATAGTTCACACACATATATGATGTAAACAAAACTTTTATTCTGCTATAGAATAATCGCGATTAATCATTATGCATCCCTAATTTATATAAAGACCATTAACATTGAACACTAATCTAGTGATGTGTCTTTACATTTTCTTTACACAAAGCTTAAATTCATTGCATTTTCTGTTCTCATTTGATTGACAGGATATATCGGCCATGAATATTGGCTGTTTTTAAACTATCAGCCGATAGTGTGAAAAAATGCTTTTATTGACCGTTACAGATTATCGGCCCATATATCTCTAATAAATAGTCCTAGACCTACACTTTGAAACATTTAAAAACAGAGATGCTTTTCATCTGTATCTCTATATCTGCACCTTGTATCCTTTGCTTTGAGTCATTTGCTTTTCTTATCTACCTCATAACCTTACGCTCCACAAAATACATCTTGTTAGATGCTAACTGAATTTCATTGGCCATGTACTTGTACTTTGCCCAATGAAAATAAAGTTGAATATAATCTAGTTTACTACTGTACCAAGACTACCAACTAAAAATGTAAACTACATCATGTACCTACAGCATGGACTTACAATACAGCTTCAGCTTGTTTGTAAAGGGTGAATAATGATAATAAATATGCGGATGTGTGCTCTGTGCCTTATTTTTTCTTAAACTGTTGGCATTTCCACTGACTGTACTCTACTTCCCTGACATCACAAGTGACATCCTTGTGTATTTGTTTGTGTACCTAATAATACCCCTCAACACCTTCAGTATGTCAGTGCATCACACACATTCTCTCAATGATATTGATGCACGTCTGACATTTCGAGGCTCCATTCGTCACGAAAGGGAGGATGAGGGTAGGCGTTGGGGTGGGGCTGGTGACATTTCATGCAGCCATAATGTTATTCATTATGGCAGAGGGGCACTGGAGAGGGTACAGCGGGTGCTGCCTGTGTGCGCCACAACCCATCTGTCTCTTTGCCCTCTTCTCTCTGTCTCTCACTTCCTCTTTTACTCTGGGTGAAATGGCAGGAGCGTTTTTCCCTCTACCCCGAGGCCTCAGAGATATCCCTGCCTGCTTTCCCCTGATAAGACAAACCTACACCACTTACCTTTCCCTCTCTTCTTCCTCTCTCTCCTCTTCAAAGTTTGCTTTAGGGTGAGAGAGTGCTGTGATTTTTAGGAAATGCAGTAGGAGAGACCTATGATATTTGCTTTCACAGAGAATTCTGCCGTCACTTTTATACAATTTTACCTCTTTAAAGTGTCGCTTGTTTAGTGATGTTGTAAGCAGTGCTTTTGATATGTAGCCAAGATAATTGATCAAACAGCAAATGTTGCATTAATTATTTACCTTGTGGAACGACTAATTTTCTTTTTTGCCTTTTATAAAAAAGAATTTAAAGAAGGGTTCCCGCGGGGTCTTGAAAAGTCTTAAAAAGACTAAAATTCAGAAAGTTAAATTTTAAGGCCTTAAAAAGTCTTAAAAACGCAAATTTTCATCATCCCAGGTCTTAAATTTAATATACCGAAGACTTACATTTCTTATTCCGTTCATTCCCGAAAAGGGTTGTCCACAGAAAATAAAATAGTAATTTGAAATGCTGTAGAAGTAATTAGTGGCGGAGGCAGAAAGTGTATGATGGGCAGACCTCTAAAAATCTGGACACAAAAAGAAAAGTACCGATCGCACTTCAGTCCAGTTAATCATTATTATTATTTTAAAGAGGATACACATGTAGCCTATTATAATCTACGCAAATCGTGCCATAAGCTATATTTCAGGTGCTGTGATCTGACTGTACACTGTGGGTTTGATAAGAAACAAACTTAGTTTAAAGTTTTCTGGGTAAATTTAACAGGGTTCCCACGGGTCCCTGAAATCCTTGAAAGTTTGTGATTCTGGGGAAAATAATTCAAGGCCCTGAGATGTTTTTGAAAATATACATGCATAGATACAGGTCATTGAAAGTGCTTTAATCTATTTTATTCACGTTTTCTGGAAAAAAATCCATATAATTTCCCTGTGTAGTATAGGAGAATATCATTAAATTTCTAGCCTTTTAAGCACACATGCTAAACTGTTCGCTTCAAATGCTTATATCTTCTGTATGCGAATGTTAATTCATACCAAAATGCTTTTTTGCATAGTTGTGTTTGACACATGAAAATGTCTCGGGTTACGTATGTAACTGTTCTTCCCTGAAAAGGGAACGAGACGCTGCGTCTCCCCAACATACTTCCTGCATCCCTGTAACTGCGTCTTTGGCAATATTTCAAATAGCGATATACTTCCTGGCTCTCGCGTCCCCCTGTCTTTGTCGTTACGCCTCACCATTGGTTGAATTTGATATACACATTCATACGCACTTACCCCTGGAAGTGTCCCCATCCCCAAAGTGTCACCGCAGTGATGCAGCGCGAGCTCCCTCAAAGGGAACTGTAACGATGTATCTTAAAAGGTAACACGATGTAACCTTGCTCTCACTTGAAATGTGTCCCCACATTTAGTCCTTGAATTTGAGGGTATTGGACCTGGAAAGTCCTTGAAAGTTAACTAAGGTGTGGGAACCCTGATTTAACTCTATTTAACTAAATGCCTGTGGCTTCCTGTACTGAAACATAGAGGACCAAGAAGCAAAAAAATCTACACTGCTTTATTGAAAATCAACTAAAATAGTCAGGCTGTCGAGTCACCAACAGCGAGTTAACTTTAGTGTTACTGGTGTACAGATTTTATTTAGGAGGCTTTTCTTTACCTCACTGCTCCATGCGTCTTTACTCCCTTTACTTTAATCTGCTCCCTGCTGCACTGCAAACTAACACGCTCCCCCCTTCAGCTCTCCACAAAACGGCAGCAATTAACAGACAGAAAGCTAGAAATTATTGTAATAAACCAAAGGTGCAGTTTGTCTTCTTTTGGGAACTTTTTTGATAGGGCAAATGGTTGAGGAGTTACGGTTAAATAGTGGATAACGTTAGCAACGCATAACAAAACATGAAGAGCCTTTTTAATGGTAAATTTCGTTTTCAGATTCATCAATTATTGTGTAAATGAAAAGACATGCTATTAAACGTGATGGCAGTACATTGTTCATATTTGTGCATAAAAACGTATGGGTGGAGTGTTTTGGCTTTTGCTGGTTATTTAAATTAAATGCAATAAATAATTTATTAATAACTTGAATTTATAAAACGCATACACTGAAAAAAATGATTCATTGAATTTAATAAGTTTTTTTAAGGTAAGTGGTTGCAATCAATTTATTTAAGCTACATTTAAACAAAAAGATTAGTAAAATTAAATATAAAACTTTTGTTTAAATGTAGCTTAAATAAATTGATTGCAACCACCTTAAAAAATAGATTAAATTAAATGAATCATTTTTTTCAGTGTACATTATTGCAATCAGTGATTAACAATAATTGAAACTGATGAAGATGGCATCTTCCATCAGATGTTCATATTAACAACAAAAAGAAAACGACACTGAGCCAGGGGTATTATTATAATGTACAATAAATTGAACGTGCCTTGAGTCTAGAAAGATATTTGTGCTTATAATTTGATTTTATATACATTTAATTCATTTCATTAATTGTATCTATTTTTAGATTATAACTGTGCTTATGTGTGTTATGTGTAACATTATGTAAAATTAGAGTTAATTTAATTGCAGCCATTTGATGTATCTATTCATATATTGTAAACGTATACATGGGCACTTTAGAAATTTGGGCTTATTGTTGCGCTGCTGTAGCATTATTGGCCAGTTGCGTCTCGGCATATGCTTACCAACTCTGTTTCTCAATCCACGAGGTGTTAAACTGCTCCCAGTCTCTGTCTCTCTTTCTATTTCTCCCAGCTGACTGTTTAAGTGCTGTTTACTCGTTTGCCATTCCTGCGAGAGGTAATTAAGGATGGTACAAAGAAGAGAGCGAATGAACGCTGGAAAAAAGAGAGACGGTTTTATTACCTCTGAGTTCTGCTCAAACCCGAACGCTCGAGTTGTCTGTCCTCCTTTATTTTTTTCCACCTGCCTCCATTTCATCTCTTCTTCTCACTCGCTGGCTGTCATTTTCTGTCATACAGTTCTTCCACATGCATTCACTCTCAATGTTACTCCCTGTCTTCCTCACCGTCTCTCATCTCTGCCTCTCTGTTAAACCTGTTCCCTTATGTTGGAGAGGAAAAGATATCCAGAACGGTGTGGAAGTGTAGAGTTTAGCCTAGGGCTTAACCCAAAAGTATCCCTACAAGCTGATAGAAGATTGAAGATAGAAGATCAGTCTGTGTGGCTCTCTCTCTCTTGAGAGACTGAAACATGAGCAAATCATTGTTCGGGAATCATTCACTTCTTTGTAGATGAGAGTCAAAATCTTTTACGGCGTAAACTTTTCTGTTTCTCTTTTCTCTGAAAACTTGCACATGAAGTTGATACATATTAGCCTCTACTCGCATTCTTTCACATTCCTCTCATCATTGATGAAACAGCTCTGCTTCCTGTGCGTCGCAGATTTAAAAAGAAACAAGTTACTTTTCAAACTGAAACGAACACATACCTGTACGAAACAGGCTCTCTAACAGTGTGATTACAGCTTGTTCCCTTTCAAGTGATTTTGTATGTTTGTATTTTTGGATGTTGAGGTTGGAAGGTGTGTGTGAAAGATGTATTGGAGGTTGCATGCATCTCCTCTATTTGCGCACAACACACATTCTGCGAAATCATTAGAATGATGTAATAAGTGTAATATATAATGTATAAATGTATAAAAAGAATGCACCGATATATTGACTAAGGCTGCATAACGATTACCAGAGATTAATTGTTATGCAGCCCTAATATTGGCTGGTAATCAGTATTGACAGAAAGCTTTTTTCTCACTACAGGACATTGGCTAATTATTTAAAAACTGCAGAGGATCAGGACAGATTGTATCCTGTGTAGCTCAATAGTAGAGCATTGCATTTACAGCGCAAAAGGTCATGGGAACACACATACTGTTAAAACCTATACTGTATACCTTGTAATGCACTGTAAGTCACTTTGGATAAAAGCGTTTGCCAAATGCATAAATATAATTATACAACTGTTCTTTCTGGTTCTCGAATCTGATTGGCTAAGAGCTCTTTCCAGGCGTGCGATATAGTTCTCATAACATAACAGTAACCGCTTAACCGTTTGTATCATTCCGCCGCCACCTACTGGTCATTTTAGAATTAGTGAGGGAGGCTTCTTTAAACATGTGAGTCATTCGCTCACGTCACACATCTCTGACGGGAACAGTGCTCTTGGATGTAAACTTTCGGGGATTTAACACAATTATGTCACATCGTGTGGACGAGTAACATAAACTTTGAATAAAGCAATAAAAACAATAATTTTCTCTGGAGCGATCTCTCTCCTCCAATATTATAAGGACGCAAAAACAGCAGGTAAGAATACTGGCTCTTACATTGGGACACTTGATCATTTATTTTCGTGTGACGTGACTATTAAAACATGTGAAATATCACCAATGATATTTATAATCGGCACGCAGAAACATCTTTCTGACTTATAAAAAACTTGTTAAAACAGAATAATTAAGTGTTTTATATTGTATGTATAACTGGACTTTTTTTTGTCAGTGCTAAAGCGAGTGCTGTACCATATATAGCAATAGTATATAAATATAGTTTTACTAACTTTTAACTCTCGCCAAAACGATAACAACACAAAAGACACTTAGCCCTATTCGGATGGGATTAGTTTTACAGGGGGACCTCTGAGAAAATCGTGCTTCTCAGAGGTCCTCTGTGTTTTTAATCCCGTCCGAATCAGCCATGTCTGTGTTTTTCTCTGACAACCTCCGTAAGAATTCCAGAGCAATTTACCTACTGTTTTTCGCTGAACTCAGATGTTCTCTGAGAAATGCAATCCCGTCCGGATGCAAATGTTTGTGTTTGCGCGCAATATCTTTCGAAAATGGGGTTCATTACGTGTTTTGGCCAACGTGATCTGCCGTAAGGTCTTACTAACGTGCGTATATTGTATTTCCTGGGTAAAAACTTCACTTTGTAACCAAGAAACGGTAATATTAAGAAACAGCTATTCAGTCTATTTGCGTTCCCAAACGTCCAACTATATCATCACAGTGGCGAAACAGACTTAACCTAAAGAAAATGAGTGACTAACAAGAAGTTAGAGGACCTTAATCACCTCCTCCATCTGTTCATCTTTCTGCCAGCTTCCTCCGTAGGTTCTTTCTGTTTTTGACCTTTGAATTCTGCAAAAGGGATGTGTGTTTGAGTAATTAGCCTTTATGCGAATCTGATACTGAAGATAGAGCTAGTCTGGCATAGCAAGCATCTCTGTTTACAGCGCTAGAGTGAAAGGAAGGTGGGCATCAATTTCCTCCTCAACATCTTCATGTTTCCCTCAACTGAAACATGTTTAATAATTAGTTTTGGCTGGTAATGCTACCATTGCTGCTATAGTTAGGTTTAAGTTTTTCTAAACTTCTACAAAGTTTTGGCATGCACCCACACTGTTTGAGATAAATGATGATTCAAATGCATGTGTGTTGTTGTACAAAGGTGTATTTTTACTTTTTAAAAATGATAAGCTCTGCAATTCTTGTCTGGTTGATGATAAAAGTTGAAAAAATCCCATAGATCACTAACAGGTGGACCACTGTCCAGGTCCAGACCGAGAAGTTGTCCCATACAGCCAAAACAGAAGGTTATGATTTAAAACCCGATAGGGCAAGACTAATTCTAACGGTAGTGGTTTAACGGAGTTGAAGGGAGAAAGGGAAAGAAAAAGATGGAGAAAGTTGCGAAAAATAGAAGTGAAACAGAAAAAGAAAAATTCAAGCTTTTCTTCCCTTTATTTTATTTTTCTGAAATTAAGCACAAACAGTTTTCACATTTTATGTATTTTCTGTTATTTTGAAATGCAGCCCTACTTTTATTTAGTTAATGAGAGGACATTGTACATGTCTATAGTCATATACACTCACCTAAAGGATTATTAGGAACATCTGTTCAATTTCTCATTAAAGGGATAGTTCACTTTAAAATAAAAATTCTGTCATCATTTACTCATCCTCATGTTGTTCTAAACCTGTATGAATTTCTTTTTTCTGATGAACAAAAAAGAAGATATTTTGAAAAATTATAGTAAACACACAGCAGTAAGTGACCATTGACTTCCATAGTAGGAAATATATTTTGGAAGTATTGTGATAAATGACTAAGAAAATAGTTTGACAAATGATGGTAAGCACAAAGTTGACGATACCCATTAAATTCCATCATATTTTTTTATTCCTGCTATGGAATCCTGCTAAGTCTATGGTCACTTACTGCTGTGTGTTTACGATCATTTATCAAAATATATTCTTTTGTGTTCATCAGAAAAAAGAAATTCATACAGGTTTAGAACAACATGAGGATGAGTAAATGATGACAGAATTTTCATTTTAATGTGAACTATCCCTTTAATGCAATTATCTAATCAACCAATCACATGGTAGTTGCTTCAATGCAATCTCCTGAACTCCAAACTGAATGTCAGAATGGGAAAGAAAGGTGATTTAAGCGATTTTGAGCATGGCATGGTTGTTGGTGAATGGTGTGAAAAGGGAAAAACATCCAATATGTGGCAGTCCTGTGGGCGAAAATGTCTTGTTGATGCTAGAGGTCAGAAGAGAATGGGAAGACTAATTCAAGCTGATAGAAGAGCAACTTTGACTGAAATAACCACTCTTTACAACCGAGGTATGCAGCAAAGCATTTGTGAAGCCACAACACGCACAACCTTGAGGTGGATGGGCTACAACAGCAGAAGACCCCACCGGGTACCACTCATCTCCACTACAAATAGGAAAAAGTTTAGTTGAATACCCCTGCCATAGACTTTAGTCCTGAACTAAGCCATATCTAGGGCCCACAGTATCATAGCTTGTGTTTAAGTGTTGTCATTGTGCCAAGCCTAGTTGTTAAAATGTCAGGGTCCACAATATACGGTGGTTCTTTGAATTGTCTGCAATCTTTTAGGACACAGAAAAACAGTTTCTTCATATCTCCTATCTCATCTGCCTGCACACCCATCTTATGCTACAGAACCAGCAAACAGTTTGAGAGATCAAAAATGAGTGGCTGTGTCCTTTTTAAACATCAGTCCCTCATGTTATCAAAAGCTCTGTTTGTAAAAGTCAGTGCATGTAAAAAAAGAGATCTATCTATCAAGACACTCAGGAAAGATTACCGAAGGTCTGTGGGATAAAAATGAATTTACGTCCATAATCAAAGGTTAGAAATCATCACCACTACATTTGTATTATTTCAGATTGGCGTGAGAGCATGTGCACCTGTTTGCGTTTGCACATTTGCCAAAGTGTATTTCGGGGCCAGACTGGTTGTGTCTCCGATGTGCGTGTGTATGGGAGAGAAAATCAGTCGTGGGTTATAAGATTATGTGTCAGTGGCACACTTTGAATTTGAGTTTTTATTTCAACAGCCAACAAACAGACTAAAGCACTTCGATTGTATGAAGACAAACATGGCTCCTCTGAGAGCTGTTACCAGGCAGGGGAATAAATAGCACGGATATCGGCATAATGGCTTTGGAGGCGACAGAGGGAGGCAAGCATTTCAGCAGTAAAAAAAAACACAGTAAATCCCAAATTCAGTCGTTCCCGTTCTCCCAAAGCTAACTGTGCTGTGATGCGGAGTCGCTGAGCTAATGTGCCTCTCTGTCTATCTAATTCTTTTCATGTTTGTGGCTCTTTTATATTTTCGTTCTTGCATAATGTGGTGCCTCAGATATTTGGAGCAGCAATCAAATTAAAAACACATCAGAGAATTCTGGGTAGTGCAGTTCAGGCTGGATGAGTAAGCACGTTTTCTAGATTTGGAGCTTAACCAGCGAGGACCCTGATGACTGCCCATTTAGTTGAATGCATTTTTATAGATCTTTTTTCTTTTTTGCCTGTGTGTCTGTGTGTGTGTGTTTATACAATATACAGCCACAGAAATCAGTACAGTTTATTATTAAAAGGTTGAATGTAAATTAATGGCACCTAACTTTCATCATACAGGTTTGAAATGACACAGGGGCAATACATAATGGCAGAATTGTCCCTTTTGTTTGAATTATATCTTTCAATCATGCTTTAATTTAGTGTTTCCCAAAGATCAGGATTACCTTTTATAAAAAGAATAGATGTTTGCTTTAGAGGTCTTCACGGGTCAACTTACAGTAGATCCGAAAACCTGAGGTCTAAAAGTTTTATGTGTGCCTCGGACATGGGTCAGGTGTAATATTAGCCGCATCGAGTCTTGGGTAATTTAAAGGTGCATTGTGTAACTTTTTAAAGGACAAGTTTGGTATTTTACACTTAAACAATCTGAAAACAGGGCTTTATGATGAAATAGAATGGTTTTGAATGAAATTTGGACATATGATGCTGACCCGAGAATTTTCGGGTGTTTCTTTTGCAGTGATTTTTGTGTGAGCATATCAGCGAACACCCCTGACCACTCGGGGAGTTTCACGTCTTTGTAAACGAAAGTTTAATGCATTTTAGGAAGAATTGTTCCTGTGCACCTATACACCCATTGTAGAGGTGGGAGGTGATACAAGAAACACCCGAAAATTCTTGGGGCAGCCGCATATATCGAAATTTCAGTCAAAACCGTTCTATTTCATCATAAACAATCTGAAAACAGGGCTTTAAGTGTTAAATACCGAACTTGTCCTTTTAAAGGATCTCTTGACAAAATGCAATATTATATACATATACTATTTTATCACTGGTGTAAGACCTTACATGTTCAACTGTATTGTTTTTATTACCTCAGAATGAGCCGTTTTTATCTCCATACACAGCAGGTCCCCTTTCATCGAAGTCGCAGTCAGGTTTCTACAGCAGCCCTAAACGGAGAAACTGTTCTATAGAGCGCGTTTCGTCACTAACTTGTATCAGATGACGACATGTTTTTCCTGTGGCTGCTACCATATGCGTTTTGAAATTCAGGGATGAGATGATGTTTGCAATTTGCAATCTCACCACTAGATGTCGCTAAATTTTACACACACCACCTTTAAAATGAATGTATTTTTGCAGAACGGATGTGAGAAGACCCAAACTATCTCTCGGGTGTGCATCAAATCCTTTTCCAAGCCCCCCTCTGTTTGCCAAGAGCGCTTGCAACTAGGGATGCTCCGATCGATCGGCTGCAGATCGGTATCGGCCGATAACGGCATTAAATGACCCGATCGGTCCTCGTTAAATTTACCGATCTCGTGAACCGATCTTTCTGTTTACTTTTGTCATCATATGGCTCCTCAATGCGGCTGCAGTTAGAGACCATTTTTACCCAGTGAGAGCATTTTTATAACCCGTGGCTCATGAGCGACGTGCATATTTGCATTTCTCTCTTTGCCTTTACAGAGATATGTGTATTTTCTATGAGGACGCGGTCCGGTCAGCGCGACCCGTCTTTACATCCCCATCAAACAGCGTATGCAACACATATCTATCGCTGACAATTGCATCCTCATGTCGAAAGTTTATTATTTGCATCTGTTTTAAAGTTTTGAGCGTTTAAACTTTCATTTTCCTCAGCTGCTCTCGTCTGCATACACCCGCCGCGCGCACACACAGCAGCCTGTCATCAGTGCACGTGAACAGAGCGATCTCTGTCAAGTCTTAAAGCTACAGTAACCTAATTCATCTCTCGATAAAATCACTCTCTGCTCTTCACTAAAGAACTGTTGTACTTCATACGAATGTGTGTATATTTAATTCATACAGTAAAGACTGTGAAGTGTTTTTTTTCATTAGTTTTTACAGACATAAGCCTTTTTAAAGCATATTACATTTCTCTTTGCAAGAAGAAATATTTGTTGTGCTTATTTATTTGATTCTCTATTAAAACAATAATATACCTAATTACTGCAAGTAATATAACAAAGGCAACATCTGTGGTATTGCTTTATCTAGAAAATTTTTTAAAAGTTACAGTCATCAAAGAGTTTGCATATCAGCTTGAAAAATCGGTATCGGCATTGGTATCGGCCGATCACGAAGACAACAAATCGGTGATCGGTATCGGCCTGCAAAAATCCTGATCGGAGCATACCTACTTGCAACATTGTATCACCGACGCTAGGTTTATTTTCGTTGCGTGCGGGTCCACCATAGACTGTAAAAAACGATGGACATAGTGTCCGTGACGTCAGCTATAGGTTTCTGAAGATCGTTTTTGAACAGCAGTGGCTGTTCAACCGTCACTCAAGTGGCCACGCCCTTAATTATGCAGAACTTTAAGGCTTAATATAATTTAAACAGATGAGTTACAAAAAAATTCACCCCCCCTCACAGTTGTCATGAAGGGCAAAATTAGCTATACAGACCAAAAACACTTTTTGTGCCAGGCTGTAAACATATTATTTTCTACTGTAAAGTTGCCCATTTTAACATGGTGGTCTATGGGAATTGACTCCCTTTTGAAGCCTGCCTCTAGCGTCCAGACCATGAATTGCAGTTTAAAACACTTTCGTATTGGCTTCATCAGAGAGATTGGAAGGTTGCCCCTCGGGGTTAAAGAAAATTGCTGGTCTAATTTTCTCATGTTTGCCTCAGATCGGGTCTTTCTTAAGTCATTCCCCGCCAACCATTTTTTAAAAGTTGCATTTTAGCATTTTTATTTGTGATTTTCACCAAAGTTTCACAAATGCCTTCAATAAAAATTTTCTTCTAAAAATATATAAGCATACAAATATATCAAATGAAAGAACAGACCCTCTGCTTTCAAACAAGCAATGAACAAACAAACAAAAAGGAAAAAAAAGTTTAATTCAATCTAGATTTTTTTCTCTTATTATCCAGCTTTTCAGCAGTAACAACAACACAAGCGACTGTCGTGGTCCGCACGTAACTTCCGGTAAACTCCGCTAAGAATAAATAACAACAAAGTTCTTTAAACGTAGTTTATTTATATAACAAGCAAAAAAAAACAACAGATAGATTACTTAGAAAACCAAAACATTTGTTATTTTCGATGAGGCATTTGTTCAAGAGATCAGTTAAGCAACTAGTCAGACCATTAAAAAATGAAACCGGAAGTAAGGTTCGGATCCAGGCATGTATCACGTGCGTCCAAAGAAAACGTCTATAAACTCTTAAATATAGGTATTTTTCTTTAAATATACAATTTTTAAGCAAAAAGCTGAAATAATTGCATTTTTCTGAAGGAATTTTGTTAGAGATCAGATTCAGAATGATTATCAAAACATACACAAAGTTAAAAATTAGTAAATAACGTATTTGCTTTAGTTTTTTTAGAAATTGGGTAAGTCCATGCCATCTAGTGGATAATCGCAGTATTGCAGATTAACATAAACATTTATCAAGAACATGTTTTTTATGCAAATGTTTTCTCTTAATTGACAAGATAACTTGTCAATGACAAGATAACTTGTCAATGGTGGGGAAAGAGTTAAAAAAAGATTTATGCACGTCGGGTTCGGGTAAAAAGTGATTCAGGTATTTTCGGGTCTGGTATATTTCTTTGGACTTGAGAAGACCTCTAGTTTGCATAGCTAGAAGGTTTAGAGCTCCCTTCGAGGACAGCAAACCAAATTAATCGTTAAGACTGAATGCGCAGGCAAACTAGTGAATTATGCTTTGGATTAATATGTGGCATTGGATGTCGTTTCCCGCTTTTCTGTTGCACCAAAGCATCAGTAGACCTAATGTGACCGTGAACCCATTACGTCCAGAGAACCATCCAGCCATCCTCATCCGCTCATTTGCTAGGATATACTGCACTTTTAATCATCCTTAGGGAGGCCAACGTCTGTCGGATGGGTTGTTCTTGGCACCTTTTGACCTCTCTTTCTATCTGTAGCAGCTAATAGGCCACAACATCTGGTTGATCTGTCATATCGTGTGTTTACAGAGAGCTGAATCCTCATCCTCTCGTGTGACAGCTCGCTGCCTGAGGTATTTTTGTAAAGCTGTTGTAGCAGGGGTTAAAAGCACTCCAACAAAGTCTGGAAAATCTTTCAGTGTGAAAATCTGCTCAGTCGGTGGAACTGCTTTGGTCTGTTACACACAGCCACGAATTTCGTGCGCGTCAAATCCCTACCTGCGAGTCCTGACGTATTCTCTCACATCCCAGGTGAGAGACGCTGTCCTCGTTTGAAGCTCGGGTATTCTGAGAAGAGAGTCGAATGCAGACGAACGTTAACCTTGATTGAATTTGACTCTGTGAAATCCCGGTGGAGACACCAAGAAGGACGGAAAGCAAAAAAAAGGAGTTTAACAGGAGGGGACACACACATGAGAATGAGAGGAAGAGAAAGACAAACAGAGAGGGAGGGGCAGTCTGTGAACCATGTTCATTTTAATTAATCTCTTCTGTTAGTCAGAGCTGTATTTTTAGTAGTATTGTGAGTGAACTACATCTGGTCTCTGGGCCCCTAGGGAAAAACAGGCCGGTCTACGTAACAAATGTGAGTGTGTGTGTTCAGACATTCTCCTGTTAGTATGCTTGTTTGATTCTGTGTGCTTATGTCTTGAGTTATTAGTAACCACGATTCACACTTTCATTACATTTTTCCCCTGCAGTGCACTTGTTATGTTGGTTTTACTTTACATTGACATAATTTAGTTTTTATAACCACTTTTTTACCCTTTTGTAGGGTGTTTTTGCAACTTTTAAGATTTACTTTGAACATAACACAACATAAAATTACCTCCTTTAAATGAGACTGTAATATTTATGTAAATATTTATTTGTGTTCGTTGTGTGTTGAAACCCCATGACTTGACCCACTTTAATTGGGCTTTAAATTTCATCACACATTGTAAACATCTCACTTCTGACCAATGAAGTGTGAAGTAAACATCTCGAATGCATTTGTAAGAGGATTTTTATGTATTTATGTGTGAGAGTCAGCTGTAATAATGTAATGCTCTCGTCGGCTGCAGAAGGGCGTACCATAGTTGGCATCCATGATAAATTTATCAGGATGAGCGCACAAATGCTGCCCTCATCCCCAAAAATGTAAAATAGCATTTAGATTGCTTTTTTATGAATTTTAGGCAGTTCAATTTAAATTCAAACCAGTGATCGACCGATATGGGTTTTTGCAGTGCTTATTTTTTCGAGGGCAAAGTTCGGCACAACATGTGTGTTGCCCATCGTGTGTGGTTCATAATTTCTAAATATGTGTTCTGCGCGTCGAGTGATCTTATGTGCATCACGTGTCTGTCTTGTCAAAATAAGTGCCTGCTACAGACCCGTCTAAAGGGTTTATGATAAAAGAGACGCTTGTGTTTGCCAGATACTCGCATAATCTCATGCGTAATCAGAGTTAACTGTTAAGGGAGTGTCTTGCGTGTATTTTGTGAACGTGAGCGTCTCTTTTACATAAACTGTTTTGACGCGTGTGCAGCAGGCACTTATTTTGCCAAAACACGTGATGCACATGGTTCACATGACACTCCGTACACATATTTTGAATTTGCGCCCCTCGGATGAGCAGTCAAGAGCTGCCACTGGGTTTTTGGATGGTTGATGCCTATATGAAGAAAGCAATGCAGTGATTGGCCGATATAAGCCTGATATTTAAAATGTATAATTATAGTGAGAAACTTACAAACAATTAGTGAAACTAAATAAATAATTTATTTTGCATATTTATGCAATATTCTCTTAATTTAAAAAACTTTTAATTAGGTCGAAATTATAATGAGGTTAAATAATTACTGCTTATAGATTAAGATAATATTATGTATATTAATGCAAAGACAGTATTTAATTCCTTTAATATTAACTAATTAATTGCATTATGTTACTTTACGCAGTAAGAGGTTGTTTTACTCAGTTTAAGTAGAAATATATTATTAGACCAAAAATTAGATTTGTGTCTGTTTTTCTGTTTTATCTTTGTAAAAACACGACAATTACATAGCCTAAGCTATATATTTGCTTATATAGAGACATGTAGCATCAAAACAGAATGATGTCTTGTCCTCCTCACACACACACACACACACACACACACACACACACACACACACACACACACACACACACACACGCACGCACACCTCTCTTGCTGGACATCGATTGACACAGCACGGAAACAATATCTTATAAATAAGTTACCGACAGCAATGCACATATCTGAGGTAGAGCCGTTCGTGTAATTTGTCATTGTTTGTGAGGTAAATTTGTTTCAGTTTGTTGTCGCCAGTTGTAGTTACCGCTGGGTTGCAGATGTGACGCCTCACAGAACTGTTTGAGTGACACTTTGTTGCTTGCCTGACTCAAGTGTTACACACAACCAAATGTCACGTTAAAAAGGGAGTGATTAATAGTAATCTCACCGTCTTTTAGACACTGGCTGTGTGTTCGACTTTGTGCAACTGCAACACCGCATGAGCTGGTCTGCGTGTAGCACAGGGCTTCTGCGGGAGTGATTTAGGCCTAGTCTACATGGACACGGCCTAGTCTTTTTGAAAACCCCTGCCAGGGTGAGGATTTTAAGAAACGGCGGTTGCAATAATGTCTTGTAGACCGTAAAACCGAGATTTTTTCCTTGCGACGTCAGAGTGTGCGCCGTTATTCGCTGTGTTCGACACCAGATTGTGCGCCGCTGACTGCTTTGTTGACGATTCTGTGCAATGCGAACGTACCGGAACCGGTAATAACTTTTTGTTAGGCTTTTGATTGGCCAATGTGGCTTTACGATTTGGGTTATGTTGTCGTCTGCTGGTGTGGCATGCTCTTGACAGCGCTTGATAGCGTGTTTTTGCTTTTTCATGTGGACGGAGATTTCTTTTAAAGTGCGCATGTGTGGACGGATTTGTTTTGGAGGAAAAACTCTGGTTATAAAAATACCCATGTCCGTGTGGACTAGGCTTTAAAGCATATGAAGCAGTTTGCTCTCGGGTTGCTCCTGTAGTACTTTGGTGTCATGCGCCAACTGGTCTGTGGGTCGCTGCATCTGCTCGAGTGTATTCATCTTTGAACACAATGCTAATGCGCTAACATGACCCAAACTGAGAAGCTATCAGCCAAACAGAAAGATTTATCGTCTGAGGCCGACAAAAAGAGTCCAAATATCGGTCGATAAATACTTCTATATAGAAATATAGAACATTATTGCGATGTTTGGACACAAAACCTTTTAAAGATTCTCTTGTATTGTCAACCCAAACTAGGTGTGGAAGTCAACAGGGACCTAGCAAAACAATATTTTATCCAAATCTGGGTCACAATTTTCGTATTACAAGTCTTGAGTAGTAATGTGTAGCTATTCAAAAACGTGTAATACAGCATTTTTACTAATTTCTATCTGCATTCATGTGCAAGCATTTTGCACAGTTGTATACTTACCTTGCTCTGAGTTTGGATGTTGTTTGTAGATAACAATATATTGCATTTATGCATTTTGCAAATGCTTTTATCAAATGCAACTTGTGGCGCATTGCATGGGATGTGTGTTTTTAATGGGAATTGAACCCATGACCTTTTGCGAAATGCACTGCTCTAGCAAGAGAGCTACAAAAAAATGTCATTGTGAGGCTGTTTACACTTGGCATTAACATGTGTTTTCGTCGATCGGATCACAGGTGGATGACGTTAATGCCAGGTGTAAACGGTGTTCAAAAAGTTTTGAGCTCGTCCACTTTCGACCACTTTCAACCACATCAAGAGGTGGTCGAAACCACTTTCGATCGGATCGCTTTGGAGTTGCGGAACGCACATGTGGTTGAATGCGTTCGAACAGCCACACGCGACCGCCTTCTCTCCGCCCATTTATCTACTCTGAGGTATTAAACACAAGTTTTACGTCTTTTTTGACTTCTGGCGTGAACATTTGGTGAATAGCGCTATTTTTAGCCTTTCATTGATAAAACTAAGCGGCTGATCTCCGTAGTTTCGTTTTGAAAGCATGTGAAAGTTGCGCGATCCTATTTCATCAATTGCACTGAAAATTCAAAGAAAGCTGTTACATTCTCATGTACAAAACACTGTGCAGCATGTTTACTTGCTAAACAAGCAGTGCACTCCGACATAATATTAGTTTGCGTCCATATAAACTCATAATTACTCCCGGTCGGGTTTGAATGACAGCGCCCACCGTCTCACAGACCACCCCCTCATAGTATTCAGCACAGAAGCGGTCGAAAGTAGACAAAAGAGACGGATTTAAAGCGTAACTAAACCCCTGGTCAGAGCCTGACTCCACCTACTGGCAATATTTGAAAAATGCAAGAAAAGTGGGCAGATCCCATCAGAGATAGAGGGGATGAACTAAGCTCGTCCCAAGTGTGTGGTGAGATCGTAACAAGGGCGTGGTGAGCTTGAACCTGCTTACGTCACGAGTCATTTTTTGGACCCAACATCCAATAGGAAAATTCAACTGCAGTAGCCACCGTTCAACCTGAAGAGGGCAGCACTCAGACGTTTTTACACCATATATTGCACTATTGAAACCCTTTATATCCAAATGTCAAAAAAGTTACTAAAATCAATGAACAGCACTGATAAAGCATCATTCTTACAGATCATTAACTAAAAAAAGTGATTTAGTGTTTAGTTACTGTTTAAATACCAGGTGTAAACGTAATGTGTCTCTCTCGTCCACTTGTGATCCGATCGATGAAAACACATCTTAATACCAAGTGTAAACAGCTCCTAAGAAATAGTTTTGTATGCATGCGGTTTAAATAGTGGTCTGATTTTCCTCAAATATTTGTGAAAAATGTAACTAAAAATAATTATAGTTTGCATCAAAAAGCTAAAATGTATCTATTTCATAGTATCCACATGACTGACTTCCACTTTGATGTCCAAAACAGTTGTAGTGTGACAGTTTCCTAGCAAGGGTCTCATGGCTCCAAATGAACAAGAAACAGGCCCATCATGGTGTGGGGGTGTTAATAAGTAGAGAGTAGCTCTGTTGCTGCACTCCTTGGCAGTAAATAACATACTGATGGGTTTATCCTACGCAAAAGTCTGACCCAATGTACATTTTAAATTGCTCCATAAGCACTGTTCAAAGAGAAATTTTCTCCAACAGACAGTTGTTGTACATTGCCCTGTGAGTAATGCTCCCTCTCTTTCACCATCTCTCATCTTCTTGGTACATGTTGTGCAGAACGGACCGCTTGGCAGGCGTTACGGTTGGCTAGACCAGCGTGGCTCTCAGATGCTGTTTTTTTTGGACAAGTCCCTTGAGAGCAAGATGAAGGATGAAATAAAATGGCCAATGTCCAGTGGTGTTTTGGACCCATGAGTCTCTTTTGGGTCTCAGTTAGTCGTTCACTTACTGTCTGCTTCATGGCTCTTGCATTGCTGGCCAATGAAGTGTCTTCTGAGGTTTGAGTTGGACAGTTTTGTTCCTATTGACCTCCCCTTCATGGATAATGCTCGGATAACCTGTGGAAGCCAATTGTTCATTTTTTTAAGCAATGATGTTGAGCTGGCCATCTACCTCATCTTTAGCCTCTTAACGGCCAATCTTTTTCCATTATTTCATTTTCCTTTTTTTCTTTCTTTACATCGCTCCTACCCATCTTTTCCCTTTTCTTTACCTGTGTCTCTCATATTTTTTATTTCCTTCATCTTGCCTTCAATCCGTCTCTGTGTTTGCCTTTTTACAAGTGTGGGGGTGTATTCTCTACACAACCCACCCAGTGTGTGAGCTCGCTACAAATCTCTCTTCTCGCTGCTCCATCCAGCGGAGAATAAAAGAGTCTTTTCATTTTTCAAAAATAAACTCCTTTGGACAGGAGGGGGAAGACGCACAACAAACAGACCGTTAGATCGTTCTGCCATCCCCAGCATGCTTTGATTTGGGAGGCTTAATCAATGCATTTGTAAACGTGTATATCACAAAGCTTGACTTTTGCAAAGTTTCATGTGTAAAGAACTTATAACACACGCGTGGTGTCTTTCTGTCTGTTGATCTTCCTGTCTTTTAAGCAAACCGTATACATTGCTAAGGGTTGCTGAGGTGCTGCCTGCAATTTAAATCCATTTGAAAATGAGTATGGTGACTAAATCTATAATCTGTTCAAAGCATTTGTCCTTAGGAATAGACCAAACTTTGTAAAGACCTATGGTTCACCTGAAATGCTGTTTTTGCATTTTTTCTGCATAGTAGAAAAGTTTCTGCAGTCTAATAGGTTGTTGATTAGAGTTCGACCAATATATCTCTCTCTTGATATTTTCCCCAATATTTAAGCATTTTCCCATTATCGGGTATCGGTTTTGTATCAGATTGACCGATAAACGCTACCGTCTTGTGGCCGTTTTGAGAATTGCGCGCTGGACTGCCATTTCATCACATTGTCTGAGGAGAGGAGACAACAACAACAACAGCGTGCACAGTAAATATGACAGTTGAGTGACGCAACCTCATTAAAATGACTTTAAATACGTTGATTAATTAATTAACGTATTTAAAGGCACACCATGGAAATTTTTGGCCACTAGGGGTTTCTAGACATGTATTTTAGCGCCCCTAGAGCCCTGAAGCGCCGCAGCACTGTCGCAAAGGAAAAAAGACAACTCTTTAGATCACAAAGTGTGCCTTCCAGCATGTCATGTGTCATATAATATAATTTCATGGGTTTTATTTTCATCAAACGCCAAAAAAATTGCGTAGCTCACGTTTACAAGCCAGTTGTAACGGTGGTCGCTTGGTTAAAGTTTATATTTTAAAAAATATTGCCCAAAGAGGAATCGAACCCGGATCGCCCGTGACGTAGGTCCATGACGCTACCACGGCGCCACAATGTCACGTGATTAAAAGTCTCTCTTTAAACTTTCCAAGTAGCCTCTAGTAAAATTCACGTAAAAAAATAGTGTTCGGGCGCCAGACAGGACTTATATATGCAAGCATTATAACATTACTTACTAGTACAAAAGCATGAGAGCCAAATCAGCATTGGTCAGAAACGCCTCCTCCTTCTTTAGTTCACGCCAGCGAGCAAACGCTGGCCCAATATAATTGATCCTCGTCCTTCTTTTTATTCTGTTACTCTCCCCTTTTCTTTTTCTGGTCTCCTCTGACAAAACCTTGGGTTACTTTTTTTTTGCTGCTTCGGCCATGACAAAAGCATCAGGAAAATAAATAGTTGTGCTCTCACGTCCGAATTTGAGGAAGTGGAGCAAGTGACATATGCTGTAAAGCAGATTTTTGTAGTTTTTTGTTTTGTGCTCGGGTTACTACCTGAAACCCCAAGTTTAAAAGTACGAGTAAAAGCGATACAGACCCCGTCAGGCTATGGTGGACATGTCATTCAACCTATTTTAAGTCGATATACCATCACAAGGGTCTTGAAAATATATTATGAAGGTTGAGAAACTACAAAGTGTCACTTTAACATAACAGCCATTAATGCACAGATGATATGTGTTATAAATGCCTGATATGCAATGTATGCAGCTTGGCTAAGAAATAGAGACCGACTCAGTCACGTAGACTGATCCATCAAATCCTGTCCCAATAACAACATGGCTTTACATGAATGAAATGGCCATGAATAAATGCGCGTGGGAAATAAAAACGCTGAGTTAAAGTTTTTTCGCTGAGTTTTTCTGTTATTTATGCTACATAAAATTTTCATTCATATTGCTGTTCGCTCACCGGAATGAAGGCTGCTGCAGTCACCGCATGTAGCTAACTTTTAACAAAATTTACCTTCAGTTATATTAACATTTAATAGATAAACAGTATTTTGCTAAAACATCTAAATAAATGTCTGTGGGTATTAATTCATTATTATTATTAATAAAAAATAGAATTGAATCACCAAATTGGTTGCAATAACAAGCCCTCTAAGATAAGTGTTTTTTGGATGAACATCTTGTATTGGTCTTGGAGAAATCTGTTGTAGTCTTAAGATTTATTTTACGCTTGTCATAGCCCTCTTTAAAATAATCACTTAAACAACACTACTGCAAATGAAGTATTAACGACATATGTTGCTTGCAGAAATTGCATTACGTCAGAATATACAGCTAGTTTTAATTGGCCGTGAATGAAGAAAAATGAATTTTTTAACCAGATGGTATAGTTACGACATATAACAGCAGGGGCTAACAGGACCATGCTAACCAGCCAAACCTTGACCTCATGATCCAAAACATGCTTGTTTTTCTTGTTAAAGTCATAGTCACCCAGCAAATATGCTACTGCTAGTACTGTATTTCTGGTGCCTTCACAGGTGTTGCCTTTGTATGTAAATATTGTGTTTGCTGTAATGCTTTTATTTAAGTAGGTTTTCAAAATAGTGACTAATAATACAGTATTTTAATAAGCTGTTTTGCGTATCTCTTTTGTACATTGCTCTGCTATTTGCTTTGACTTGCTCCGTTAGCCCTGTTTTTATTAAAAGCTCTTCATTATGATCAAACAGATGAGACAATGGTCAATGTCCTATTTCATTCTGCCAAAAAAGTTGAGCAGTATCACTTGAGTGTCCTCCTATCCTAGTGTTTCCCATGCATAGAGTTATGGGAATATCTTTACCGCCCCGTTTCTGCATCTGTTTGTTTTTTATCTGTCATGACATGTGAAGTAAATAAATCACAGATGTAAACACAAAGTGGCAACCACTACTTAAGTGCAGTACATTTAACTTATGTGTCTATACTTAGTAATTATTAATCACATGATAAAGATTAAAATAAAGAGAAATGACTAATTACATTTCACTAGCAATTAAAGGGATAGTTCACCCAAAAATTAAAATAATGTCATTAATGACTTACCTTCATGTCGTTCCAAACTCATAAGACCTCCGTTCATCTTGGAAAACAGTTTAGGATGTTTTATATTTAGTCCGAGAGCTTGTTGACCCTTCATTGAAAATCTAAGTATGGTATACTGTCCATGTCCAGAAAGGTTATAAAAACATCATCAAAGTACTCCATGTGACATCAGTGGGTCAGTGAGAATGGGTTGAAGCATCGAAAATACATTTTGGTCCAAAAGAAACACAAATTACGACTTTATTCAGCACTGTCTTCTTTTCCGCGTCTGTTGTGAAGGTCATGCGTGAGACTAAAGTCACATGACTGCAGTGATGCGGATGACGTACAACATGGCTGACGTGTTATCTGGTGCGCCCCAGCAGTTTTTTTTTTGTGCGCCCGGGCTTCGTTTACAGTCTTAGGGACAAACACGGTGTCAGTTTGAAAAAAAAAACTTTGCAAACATGTCTGAGGATAACGCGTCACTGTAGTCATGTAACTTTAGTCTTGCGCCTGCGCTTCACAACAGACGCGAAAGAGAAGACCATGCTGAATAAAGTCGTAATTTTTGTTATTTTGGAACCAAAATGTATTTTTGATGCTTCAACACATTCTAACTGACTCACTTATGTCACATGGACTATTTTGATGATGTTTTTATTACCTTTCTGGACAGTACACCATACTTAGATTTTCAATAAAGGGTCAACAAGCTCTCGAATTAAATATAAAACATCTTAAACTGTGTTCCTAAGATGAACGGAGGTCTTACGAGTTTGGAACAACACAAGGGTGTGTCAATAATGACATTATTTTCATTTTTTGGTGAAATATCCCTTTAAAGATATAAATCCAAGATCTTTTTAATATCACAATTCTTTCTCCTATGATAATGTTATACTGTATGGACTGCAAATAGTCCGTTTTGGAAATAAAAAAAAATGTGTTGTCATTTTTACATTCTCATGTTGTTCCAAACCTGTATGACTTTGTATTTTTCAGTTTAAAGAATGTTGCATTTTTCCCCACATAACAAAAGTAAATCGATAACATTTCCAGTCAGCATTCAGCAATAAAAAAATATGACTACAGTATGAACATTTCTAATCAAACGCTGTCAAGAACAAATTTGAGCATCGCTATCTTCTGAGCAATGAATTTCTGTTCTGCGAGGGCCTATAGCGAAAAATGCACCCAATTAATATATTCCTCCATTTTGATTCGTGTAACAAAGCATGTGACACAAATGCTGAGTTCAGCGGGTCTATCTACGAAACGAGAGTTCTTCAGAAGTGGTTAGGAGGATGAATGCAAGGCAGAGATCGGGGGGTGGGGGATGCATGAAAAACTGTAAGCAAGGACAGAGTGGTTTGAAAACTTTATCACTGAGACATGAGAGAGAGAGAAAGAAAGGATCCAAACAAAATGTCAGATTCCGAAGGTCTCTGACATTTCATGTATCCACTAATGTCCCATTGTATATGGTTGTCAGTGCAGGTTGACCTCGAATGGACTATTTCGGAAATATATTAAAATTGTGAAGGTGTCTCAGCACCTCAGGGAAACATGAGCAGATATCATAGCGTAGTGTGTCTCTCGAACTAAAACAGTCACTTTACTCGCACACACTTTAACATGCCAGTGATCAAATTGTCACTGAGAGAGATTTATGAATGCAATCCTCTTCCCTTACAGACTCCAGATCTCTCGCATTAGTGCGTGAATCTGATGATTAGTGAGTTAGTTCCCCCAGTTGATCCATCTAATGAAACAGTCATTCAGTCTTAATGGGAGATCACTGTCCAAAGAGACTTCTCTATTCCCTCAATAGGCCCTATTTTTAGCATGACTGCCCTTTCATGCCAGCGCAAGCTGCTAATGGTACTTTTCCTCCATTTAGGGTGAGAAAACCCTTTGGTTGTTCGCCGTGACCTTCGGCAGTTGCTCTTTAAACTGTTTCTAAAGAGCTTTTTCAAAGAATGTGTGAAATGTATAAAGACAGCCAATGAAGATTATAGTTAAGGCTGCGAAACAGTCACGATAGTATAGACCACTTCCAAGTTAGCCCCAGTGGAACTAGTCGTCATCATTCTTATACACTACAGGTATTTTCCTCAACCAATGAATTTAAATCTATTCATGTGTCTTTCTGCGGCAAATTCACTCTAAAGGTAGGTTCTGGGGGGCGGACTTTAATAAATTTTCTTGTGCAGTGTGATCTTATGAATAACACATGCAGATCTCATTCTGATTTATTGCCTTCTGTGCCTTCTGAGGCTTAGGCTAAAGACATGGAAAAGTTTACAGGGACAGATTATATATATTTGGGTGGTCATAAATTATGTTGGATTTACATCTTTGTGAAACTTTAGCTCTTTATTTTGGGCAAATTTTTGCTTTGAGATGTAGACATGTCCGAAACGTGCACACCGTTATCAATCAAAACTTCATCAGTCATAAGGACTACATTGGACAGCGCTCCGAGGAATCCAGCTGTCTTGAATTGCATCAGTGGATGTTTTTTTGCGCACGGTCTAGAGCTCCACTGTCAAAAAGGCACAGCATGCTTTTTTAACGATGAGTCAAGCAAGCAAATGAATGGCCCGACAGTGTGCTGCCAGGAAGACATCAGTGCTTAGATCAAATGGAGGTGCTTAGATAAAAATATGCCATATCGAAAGGTATGTGATTTTAAATCATCAGAAGATTGGGACTGAGTGACTATTATTTAGCAATTCATGACAAGAACCAATGCTGTAACACGTGGGGACAAATTTCATCCCCCACAATGGCCATTTCTAAAGCAGGATGCATTTCAAAAAGTTTTGCTTTTGCATCGTCTTTCTCCGTTTGTGCAAAAAGAGAGATGTCTATGGTCAGGGTCAGAGGCCATCAGCGAAGGTCTGTCTGGATGTGGGCGAGACGGAGACGGGCCGCGTCATCTTGCCCGCACATGCGCACGTCTCCGTTCAGCTTCCGAACCATACTCAAACACGCACACACAAAAGTGGCGAAATGTCTGTCGGCTCATGACGACATGCACCGTGCGTTAACACTTTTTTTTTTAAATATATTGTTAATCGGTCATAAATTCTTACCTTTGGTTAACAATTAAACAGTCAATATGAACATCCCTTGGCTGTCAATGATTTATCGTTCATCAGTTGGGAAAAAAACCCTCAGAAAGTGATTCCAACGATACCGTTCATTGTATCTTTATTAGGGGTGTAACGGTTCTCGGTAAAGAATCAAATCGTTCCGTTATCCTTCCACGGTTCGGGACGCACGTGCACCACGATGCACCGTGTTTGATTCGACCATGCATTTCTAAGAGAGTTTGGTAAAAAAACAATGTATAAAACTGCTAATGAATGATTCTGAATAAGCTCTGCGTGTGTTTAGGTGAGAGTACCTGTCCAATCAACTCGAAGTATGCAAATCTGTTGCCAACCTCACAATTCCTCCTCACGTGCTGGGGTGTGTGTGTGCGTGTTGGGTGGACTGTTTAGCGCGGCAAGCGAAGGAGAAAAGACGCTTATAGAGGCACCCCCAGCTTCATTTAAGTTTACTGCAGCAGCGATGCTCAAGAAAACGTGGACAAAACTGTAAAATTCACGAGTGCCGTATTCTCAAAGCAATACATCTAATATGACGAGTCGCTTATTGCACCGTCATCACCAGGGTTGGGTTGTTGCGGTGACAGAATTTTCCCACCGGTTAATCAGCGTGTGACAAATCCGGTGATTCCGGTTTCACCGGGTGGGAGGGGCTTATAAATGCACATACAGATGTGCGCATTTTACTTTCACTTTTGAATTAGATGCAACTGTTGTTTAAATCCAGCGCTTGCGGATGCTGCGTTAAATCGCGTATGAATTTGCGTGCAAATGTGAGTGCAACAGCTGGTTTAAGTGCTTGAGTCAATGTGCGCAGGTACTTCTGACAGAAACCTGCCAGTCCCAAGCAGAGCAACCGGCTATTCCTCCATAAAGCGCTGCTTGAATGATGGGTTTATTATTATTCTTAATGAAAAACACAACAACAAAACGATCTCGCTTATATTAAACATCATTTATGTATATTATAACAAAAACGAGTAAGCACGCGGCTTCTGCCATCCTCTGCTCGCCGAAGTCTGACAGGAATAAATGAAATCTGACACCCGCAGCCGCTGTTCTGTGATGACGCGCGTTCAGCTCAGCTGAATTCAGGCAGCAGACACATTCAGTTGTAAGTGTTTGCTCTCTCTAAAAAAAACTAAA